>NW_027187353.1:5435996-5532350 GCF_028583685.1 Petaurus breviceps papuanus | reverse complement strand
GAGAGAGAGACAGAGAGAGAGGCAGAGAGAGACAGAGATAGAGAGAGTCAGAGAGAGAGACAGAGAGATAGAGAGAGATAGAGACAGAGACAGAGAGAGACAGAGACAGAGAGAGAGACAGAGACAGAGAGAGAGAGACAGACAGAGAGACAGAGAGACAGACACAGAGAGACAGAGACAGACAGACAGATGGACAGAGACAGAGAGAGAGACAGAGAGACAGAGAGAGGACAGACAGAGAGACAGAGAGACAGACACAGAGAGACAGAGACAGACAGACAGATGGACAGAGACAGAGAGAGAGACAGAGAGACAGAGAGAGGACAGACAGAGAGACAGAGAGAGGAGAAAGGGAGAGAGAGAAATAGAGAGGGAGCGAGAGACAGAGACAGAGAGAGAGACAGAGAGAGAGAACCCAAAAGCTTTGGGAATAGCCATGCTTCTAGCCCGGTGCCCTCTATCATCATCATGGAAACAAGCCCTCTGGAGATGCTGCCTCATTGTTGCTCCTACAGGCACTACAACCACAGCTACTGAAGGCCCAAAAAAGAAAATTCTTGCTACCAAAGTCTTTGATGCTGTCAGGTGGTTCAACATCAGAAGCTAATCTGATTTTCCCAGTGAAAATGACACTAGAGAAAAGGCATCACATCGACTTTGCTTCTGCACCCGAATGACCACAGGAGCTCTCCATCAGACTTGCAGCTGCAGCTTTCTCTGTGTGTTGTCTCCCCATGACAGCATGAGCTCCTTGACAACAGGGACTGTCTTGTATTTCTAGGCTTGTCCCCAGCACTTAGTAATTTATACATAGCAAGCATTTAATAAATGCTTCACTCATTCATTCAAAGAAAAGCTCATGCATCACTGTCTACATAAGAACTGCCTGATACTTCCAGGGGCTAGGACTTCCGAAATTCCCGTCTTCATTTTGAATAATTCAATATCTACTTAAGTTTATACTTGTTGTTTCCCCCAGTAGAAGGTAAGCATCTTGAGGGCAAGAAATGGTTCATTTTTGTCTGTAATTCCCCAGCAGCAAGCTCAGTGCATGGCACATAGTAGGTGCTTAATAAATGCAGGATAATTGATTAATCTATTCCCAAGATTCCACTGTACCCACTTGACTTGTACCAACATGAGGTGTTTCATAAGCTAAAAAAATGCCAGTTCTGGGGGTCTGAGGTGGAGCTCCCAGGGCATGTTATAGCTATAGGCAGGAAGTAAAAATTGACCCATAGAATGTAGGAGTTATATTATTGCATTCCTATATCACTCTCAAAAATATCAGAAAATTTCAGGGTCAGAAGGGACCTCCATAGCCATCTAGACTGATCCCAACTATGAATCCCAACTATGCCATACTTGACAGCTGGTCATCCAGCCTCTGTCTGAAGACATCACTGTGGGGGAAATCACCACCTCCCCAAGTAGCCCATCCCACCTGGAGACAGCCCTGTTTGTTATGAAAGTTTTCCTGCCATCAAGCCTAACGTTGCCTCTATACCTTTCAACTACTGCTCCTGATTCTGCCTTTTAGTTCTGAAGAGAACAAGGATGACCTCTCTTCCACTGACAACCCTCCAGGTATTGGAAGACAGGTATCACCTCTTCCCTGAGTCTTCTCTTCTTCAGACTGAACAACCCCAGTTCCTTTAACTGATCTCCATAAGGCATGGACTCCAGGGCCATCATTGCCCTGGCTTCCTTCTTTGAATGCTCTCTGGTTCCTACTTAAGCTATGTCACCCAGGAGTGAAGACCATATCCCAGATGTGGTCAGACAAGGGCAGAGTACAGAAGGATCAACAGCTCCTTTTTGTGTGGGAGCTAAAGCCTCTTAATGCAGCCTAAGATAGCATTAGCTTTCATCACGGTCATTATCGTCATGGCCATCATGGTCACCACTGCCCCTGACATCACTATTATCAATAAAAAGCCTTCACTAAGTGCTTGACTGTGGGCTCTGGGCTATAAAGAATAACCCAGACTTGGTCCCTGCCTGCTGAGAACTCACAGTATGAGATGATACTGATATGGCTGGACATAAAATGAATATGCAGACAATTGGACAACACATGATGAATGGAGGCCCAAATAAGCAAGATGATTCACTCTGCATTACATGGGAATAGTTGCTTTAATTGAAGAGTGGGGAGTGACTGCGACAGAAATCAGAATTTCCAGTCTAGACATGGTGGGACTGGGGAAATTTATCACAGTCATCCCCATCCCTTGTCATTAGGGCCATGTTTGGTCCTCCTTCCAGCATACTTAGCATCACACTCTTACTCTATGAAATTGAGTTGGTCCTTAGTCTGTCTATTTGTGGTAAGGGGAAAATATTGCCTACCATCCCCTCCACTACCACAGAGCAATGATTATAGATTGTGATTATACTGTGATTTGTGTTGGCTGTTCCCCATAACTGAGATGAATGCCCTCTTCCCATCCTCCTCATAGAATTGTCCTTCAAGACACAGTTCAAGTAGCACCTTCTAGATGAAGGCTTTCCTGATTCCCTCAACTGCTATCATCCTTGTTGTACACACACACACACACACACGCATACACATACACACCCTCCCCTGTCTAATTACCTTGTATTTAGCATTCTTGTATTTATTCTGTATTTTTTAAATTATGCTTACATATGTGCATGTGTCCCTGGATAGAAGATGAGTTCTTTGAGGGTAGAGACTGTTTCATTCCTCTTATTTATACTTCCTGTGCTGAGCACAGTGTTTCCTGATTGATTGATTGATAAGGAGTCATTTCTTGAAAAAAATGCCCTGGCACATTTCTTTTTTTTTTTTTAATTTTAGACTCAAACATTAAAACACGAATACAGAATAGAGGAAAGAAAAAAAAAGACCATAGCATAAACTTAATTATTGGAACTTAAATACAAAGTAAGAAAGGGGGGAAAGCAAGTCATGTGCATAACAGAACATAAGGGAGGATTCAAAATATGTAACAATAAATTTTCATTTCAGGAAAACCTGTATGATAAATACTACACGTTAGATTGAGATCTGTCCTTTTCTGTGCTTCCTGGTAAGTTTTCTTTTGTTCTTTGCTGTGTGATTTTTTTACTTTGTTCCTTTTTTCCCTCTCACCTTCCCCCCAGGAGGGGACAATTAAGTGTGGATCATTTCTCTATAGCTATAGATATATACATACACATATACATATAGACATGTACTTTCCCAGACAAATTCTACTCCTGATCTTGGTTTTTGTTTGTGCATATCTCATTTCCTATCCCTCCCTGGTGCTTTTTGAAGGATCCATTTGTGTGAATCGGACCTGGAAGGAGAAACTAAGGTTTGGGAGAAGCTAATCTACCTCTTCAGCCTTCCCAGAGAAAGGACCTGAAGTCCAGTGAGAAGCTCAGAGGGCCTAGGACGGACTCTGGGACCAGTCAGTCAGCAAGCATTTACTGAGTACTCACTGTGCTAATTGCTGAAGACATGGAGAAAGACCCTGCCCTGATGGAGCCTGAATTCTAGCACGGGAGACGTCATACAAACAACAATAATGAGCTTCCCTGGCCTCTCAGGGCACAGGGAGTGAGGCCAAGGAAGTTTCTGCATGACCTCCATTGCCTCAGTAGTAAAAATCTGTGCTTGGTTCAGAAAGAGCTAAGAACCGAGGCCCCAGGAAAACATCACTGGAAGATACTAGTAGCTAGGAGGAATCAGGAAAGGCCCATTTAAGAGGCAGTGGTTACAAACAGAGGGATGGGCTAGCATAGGCTCCCAAAGTGGGTCATACTGCTCCCTGGGGGGGGTGCTGGGACAATCCAGGGAGGCAGCAGTAGCCTCGGGTGCAATCGGGCAGGGCCATTGAATAAAAATAAGGGTTAACCTAACCTTGGGGGGGCATTGAGTAATTTTTTAAAAGGCGGCTATAGGCCAAATAAGTTTGGGAACCTCCAGTAGCCTCCCAAGTACCTTCATCAAATTCATTCCAACCTAAGTAAACATGTTTCACCCTATAACATGTTTCCAAAGATGCCTTGGGAAGACACACTTCTCTTGGCTCGTGTCCACCTAGAGACCTGAAAAAAATCTCTTTCTGGGCAACCCAGAAAGGTTGACATAAGTCAGAAGAATCACGGAAGTCTCTATTCCACAATTAAATTAAAGCAACCCTCTCCCAAGTCACACTGGATCTTGTGCTGAGTCTGTGCAAGATCTCATTGGCAGCTGGAAGGATTTTCTCATCCTGGGGTCTTTAATGCCTCTTTCCATGGTCCTGTCTTGCTTCTATGAGGTCACCATTGAGGTCCGAAGCCTGGTGGTGGCTCTTGGTCCCTTTTGTCACTGTCTTCCCTGGCACCTGTCTATTGCTTTCCCACACTCCTTGCAATGATTCCTCTGCTGGCCTCTCCTTGTACTTGCTTGGTGTTTAGATGGACCCACTTACTATCTCTGGATATCTCTGGGGTTAGCAGGCAAGTCTTGATAGTTCTCTTCTTGGCTGGCCAGGAGTAGTCATGGCTCCCTCTCCCCATTTCCCTGCAGCGCTCTGTGGCAGAGATCATAGCCCTGAAAACAAGGTACCAGGTGAGGTGACTGCAAAGCCAACTTAGTGAAAAAAGCACTGGACCTCGGGCTACTCTCAGAAAGTGAGATCGGCAGGGAGTTGGGTTTTTTTCCTTTGTATGACTCAGCATCCGGTACACGGCCTGGTGCATAGTAAGTGCTGTATAAATGTTGATGATGATGACGATGATAATGATGATGATGATGTCAGTGGTCTTAACCAATCAAGAAGCATTTATTAAGTGCCTGCTCTGTATGAGGCATTGGGCACACAAAGAGGCAAAAAGGAATCAGTCCCTGCCATTAAGGAAATTATACTCCATAGGGGGAGATAATATATGTATGTATGTACATAAGTATATACATATACATGTATGTATATAAGTATATGTAAAAATATATGTGCATATATACATACATAATACATAAGTACCTTGAATATATATTATTTGTGCTTGAGTGTGTATTTATATAGGCTATACCAAAAGTCTTAGAGAAGTTTGAATAGCTTATAAACTATTAAAACTTAAAACTGGACTAAGACTTTTGGAACAGCCTGTGTATATACATATACATACATATATATATATATATATCATATATTTACAGAGATACCTATTGCTTTCCCTAAAAGAGCATATCAAAAAAATACACGGCAGTTTAGGGATGGGAAGACATTAGTAGCTAGGAGGAATCGGGAAAGGCCCATATAAGAGGCAGAGTGTGATTTAAGCTTTGAAGGAATCTAAAGATTCTAAGAGATAGAGGTGAGGAGAGAGTGCAGTCCAGGCACAGAGAGGAAATGAAATGTTATGTCCCTTCACCTCCTTGGGCCCCCCGTTTCCTCATCTATAAAATAGAAGAGATTAAGCTAGGCGACCTCTAAAGTCCCTTCCAGCTATAAATCCCATACTCCCTCCTCCTTGTCAGGATCTCTCTCACCATAAAATCAGAGACTCCTCCAGAAACAACCTATTTGGGACTCATTCCCTCTCTGTTTAAGCCTCCCCTGCCATTCGATCAGCTACATGAAAGTCATGGACCCTATTTGCAAATAAAGTGACTGAATTACCACTCAAACCCTAATGTCCTTTCTGGTTTATGGCCTTCTAGCTGGGCACCCCCACATCACACATACACACACACACCCCACTAAGATTTTGCTTTACTCCCTAAATATCTAGGTGGCACAGTGGATACAGTGTTGGACCTGGAGTCAAGAAGAATTCAAATTAATCCCTCAACACTAATTAGCTGTGTGATCCTCAGCAAGTCACTTAATCTGTGTCTGCCCCAGTTCCTTCCTCTGTAAGATGGGGATAATAATAACACCTATCTCCTAGGGTTATTGTGCAGATAAATGAGATGTTATTTGTAAAGTGTTTTGTTGACCTTGAAGCACTATTTAAATACTAGTAATTGATATTTCATCTTCTCCTTCTCCTTCTCCTTCTTCTTCTTCTTCTTCTTCTTCTTCTTCTTCTTCTTCTTCTTCTTCTTCTTCTTCTTCTTCTTCTTCTTCTTCTTCTTCTCCTCTATCATCATCATTGTATCTAGCAGATGACAAGACTTGGTTTTTTTATTCCAACTCCATTCTTAGTCACCAAGTAGGATTAAGTATACTGTGAGAATCAATTCAAAGAATATGAATGAAGCGCTTTGAAAGCTTCACTTTGGCCTCACTGACATGAGCACTCATGACGACAATCATGTCTGTAACACTTTCTCACTCTGTACAACTCTGGTCCACATGCTCCCATTCAGCCTCCCCGGAAGGCCTAATCCCAGAGCCGTGTGCTCACTTGTGGTCAAGGAGAGTTGAACAACAGCTGATGAATGATCCCTAGTGGGCTGTCCACACAACTGACTATCAGAGTCTGCACAACAGAAGCTTTTGTCCCTTATTCCCCCTGTGTGGATAGTGAGGCTAAGCCCTTTGGAGAGATTATGATCTCATCTAGGAGACTCTTCAATGCTGTAGGACCTGATCTAACATCCGAGAGGTCCAAGGTTATCCACAAACAGCATGCATAGAATGTCACCGTCTAGAGAGGTCGTTGCTGTTCAGTCATTTCAGTTCTGTCTGACTCTTCATGACCCCATTTGGGGTTTTCTTGGCAAAGATACTGGAGTGGTTTGATCTTTCTCCTCCAGCTCATTTTACAGATGAGTAAACTGAGGCAAACAGGATTAAGAGATTTGTTCAGGGTCACACAGCTAGTAAGTGTCTGAGGTCAGATAATTTTTCCTGACTTTGAGTCCAGAACTTAATCCATTGTGCCCCCAAGATGCCCATTCAAGTCCCTAGGAAAGGGCAGAAAAGGAAATCTCAGACAGTGCTGTGAATATTGCATTGGCACTACAGTGGCCCAGGGAAGCCGGATCCCTAGGCTGCCAATGGCTCGGTTGGACTCAGGGACTGATTACAGGATAACAAATGGAGGAACATCTCAGGTAACCTGCCTGGATGCAGCTGCTGGGAACAAAGCCAGCATAGGAAATATTCAAATTACTTGTAGTCAGCAGGAGCAGCAGCCCCACAAAGAAGCCTGCAGCGTGGGTTGGCTCTGAGCGACAGCATCCAGCCACCAGGCACAGGAGTGCACCCATAGGAGACCAAGGCTCCTCTGCTGAAGTTCTGGAACCTGAGAAGGAGCAGCCCAGGATATTCCCAGAGGGCATTTCCTCATCTGGAGGGTAAACTGGAAGAGGGAGGGAAAGCTAGGGACAGGGAGAAGAGCTGTTGGCTCTCTCTGATAGGCTGAGAAGGAAGGAAAGCAATGCCTTGGGGTAATGGATAGACTGATGGTCTTGGAATCAGGAGGGCCTGGATTCAAATCCTGCCACTGACATTTCCTAACATCCTGACCATGGGCAAGGTACTTACTTCATGTCTGTGCCTTGGTTTTATCATGTGTAAAATGAGAATACTAAGTCTTCTCAGAGAGGTCAATGGCATTGGAGGTATACCTGGAATCAGGAAAAGCTGAATTCAAATCCTGCCTCTGACACATACTACCTATGTGACCTTGCTCAAGTTACTTAACCTTTTTTTTTCTAATAACCTCTGTTTCCTCATCTGTAAAATGGAGACAATAATAGCATCCTCTTCACTGGGTTTTTGAGAGAAGAAGACGACATAACAATGTAAAGTGCTATATAAATGTTAGCTATAGCTCCCAGGGTTGTTATGAAGCCCGAATGAGATAATGCAGATAAGACATTTTGCAAACCTGAGAGCTCTATTTATGTAAATGTCTGTTATTATTTAAGCCATTGTGAGAGTAGCTGAGGATGGGAGTGAGGCTTTCTCCCCCTCCACCAGCAGCTCAGCTGATGGAAATCTAAGAAATGAGAAAGCCAGGCTTCTGAAAACCTACCCAAGCATGGAGCCCTCCCTCCCCTACCTGCTCCACTCTGGCACTCCTTGGAGTTATTAGTTCTGGGCAATTAGATTCTTAAAGGCAAAATCTTCCCTGTCTCCTGTCCCTCCAGCTCTGATCAGTCACGGCTCAGTCTCCTGGGGGTGGGCTGGTGGAAGGAGCCCTAAGCTGGGAGACAAAAAGGCATGGCTTCCCAGGACCCTGAAGACAGAAGGGAAGAAGGGAGAAATGTAGGATGGTCCCTTGGGTCTGGCAGGAGGTTGGGTGCTGCACTCCGCATAGGCAGTCTCTTCCAGTCTGGACCCATCAGGCAATCAGAGGGGTCTAGCCCTTTGCACAGTGCCTGTGACAAAGCGGTCATTTAATGATTGACTGAGTGATCAAAGCTGCCCAGGTTCAAAGGGAAGCCAATACAGCTGAATGATGAGAAGGTGCATCCAGGAGTCTACAGTCATGAAGAAATGCTCCTCTGGTACAGACCTCGCTTGGGACAGATGGACATCTCCCTGATACCCTTCCATGCACAGAGTTTTCAGATCTCTGTGTTTCATTTCCACAAGCATTTTGTAAGAGCCTGTTATGTACAAGCTGCCATCCTGGACACCAAAGTACAAGTTAAAAATAATCCTTACCATCAGGGTGCTTCCATTCTGCTTGGGGGAGGGGGTGGAATGACATATCCACACAGAGATCAACATAAAATATGTATTAAGCAGTTTCTATAGACAGTAAAGTGGTGCAGTAGATCGTGTGGAGTCAGGAGGACCAGCATTCAAATCCAGCCTCAGATACTTATTCACTGTGTGATCCTGGGCAAGTCCCCTAACCCTATTTACCTCAGTTTCCTCATCTGTAAAAATAAACTAGAGAAGGAAATGACAAACCACTCCAGTATCTCTGGCAAGAAAACCCCAAATGGGGTCACAAAGAGTCACACATGATTGAACAACAAAGACAGAAATAGAAAAGCTTCAAAGAGGGATGGGTTTGGAGAGAAACTGAACGAATTTTATATTGACCTGCCTCTGTCTCTGGACCACTGCTATGACCTCCTTCATCTCACTTTATTTTCACGTGTGTACTCTGGCTTAGTCCAGACTCCATTCTGTTTACCTGCTCAGATCCCAATTTAGACCAGGTCTTTTTCTCTAGAAAAGTTCTTTCTTTTGGGGTCCTGTTAATCATCCTTACTAGCACCTATGGACCCCACGCTGGCCTGGACATCAGACAGTGAAAGTCAGAGCTGGAAGGGACCTTGGAAAACATATAGTACAAACCTCTCCCATCCCCACCCTCCATTAAACACATGAAAGAAACAAAAATAAAACTCAAGTCTACAAAGTAATACAGGTACCAAGTATCAGAGAAAATATTCGAACCCAAATCATGTGGCCCTGAATCTTGTATTCTAGACACAAAACAAATAGCTTCCCCCCACCCCATTTTTCTGCTGTTATCCGTGGTCCAACCCATAACCAGACAGGACACAGTGACAAGTATCACCCAGCCCCTAAATTGAAGACCTCTAGTGATGAAGCACTCACTCCTTTCCAAGGCTGCCCATCCCCCTTTTTGACAGCTCTGATTATTAAGACATTTTCCATTCTATCGAGCCCAAATACTCCTCTCTGTAACTTTGTCTATTGTTCCAAGTTCTGCCCTCTGGGGCCAAGCAAAATAAAGCTTTCTCCTGACAGCCCTTCAAGCACTGGGAGACAGAGAATTATTGTCACACTCTCCTTCCTCCACCCCTTGCCTTGTCAAATATCCCCCGTTTTCTCCAACCAATCCTTTTATTCCTTGTGCTTTGAGATCCTTTCCATCCTGGTCATCTATTAGGCACAGTCCGGCTTAGCAGCATCTCTCTAATGAGCTGCCAACAGCAGAACACACACTCCCAATGCCGTCTGGCCAGTCCAGGGGGCCATGAGTCTGCTCCTCATTGTGGACACGATGTCATCGGCTCACAGGAATCACTCATCCCGAGCCCAGGCTGTTTGGGTGCCTGTGGACTTCTCTCTAAAGTCTCTAACTTCATCTAAAACTGGCCTTCCAAAAACAGGCGGCAGGCATGAGGCGACTGTAAATAGAGATCTTCTTCTCTCTGGGTCTGAGCAGCACACTGGACAAGAGGGACACTGGTGCTCAGATTTTATACTCCCAGGCGACTGATCTGAAATAGATTTCAGGTATGAAGCCAGATATGGAGATTTGTAAATGTGAGATCAGGGTCACCTTGGAGAAGAGTTTGAGCCTCTGGCCCCACCTGACCACACTCAAAGATGGGGCCTAGAGAAGGCAAGGGACTTGTCCACTGTCATATAATTAACATAGAGCAGGCCTTCATAACTCTGCAATGGACAGGTTGCAAGATGAAAATAGATGTGTCTATCCATCCCTAAACCACAAAGGGCAGCTAGGTGGTGTAGCGGATAGAGCGTTGGGCCTGAAGTCAGAAAGACTCGTCTTCCTGAGTTCAAATCTAGCTTCAGACACTTACTAGCTATGTGACCCTGGGCAAGTCACTTCACCCTGTTTGCCTCATTTTCCTCATCTGTAAAATGAGCTGGAGAAGGAAATGGCAAACCACTCCTGTCTGCTGAGAAAACCCCACATGGGAGGGGAGGCCAGGTAGCACAGCGAGTAAGAGCACCAGCTCCAGTGTCGGGTCAACCTGGATCGAATCCCAGGCTCGGATACTTAGCACCACACCCAGAAATAACTGGCTGTGTAACCTTGAGCAAGTTACTTAACCCTGATTGCTTTAAAAAAAAAACCCACATGGGGTCATGAACAGTAACACAACTGAACAACAATAAAATTACATATTTTATTTGATCCTCACAATAGCCCTGTGAGGTAGGCACTATGATTGTTCCCATTTTATAGATTAGAAAACTGAAACCAAGAGAGTAGTTAATGACCGTACCAGGGTCACATAGCTAATAAGTGTCTGAGGCTGAATTTGAACTCGGGTCCAGCCCTTTCTTCATCCTGCCACCAGTTGCCTCATTACAAAAGGGCATTTTTCTACCATACCTTGCTAGAGGACTCACTGAGGCTTCCCAAGACTCTCCTAGTGAGAATCCATCCCATGCCCTGGGCTGTGGTCTGGCCTCCTTGTTAATGTCCTCCACAGCCTCCCTCTTCAAAGCTCACAGGTTCCCAGGGCCCTGCTCTTTGCCTAATGTCAGCTGCCCAGTTACATGGAGTCATCTGTGCTGAGCCGTAGTCTTATTCTGAAGCTTAAGAAGTTACCTTTGAAGCAAGGATCCAACTTCCAAGCAAAGGTGCTGGACATTTTTCAGCTTTCAAGGAGGAGAAACAAAAGAAATTAAAATAAGAAAGAGGAGAGGAAGAAAGGAAAGAAGGAGGGAATGAGAGAGAAGGCAAGGAGGAATCACACAGAGACCTCTTCCCCTCTCTCTTATTCCCACCAAGAGCATCTCCAGTGCACCCAGGGGCCAGCTTGGAGCTTTGGATGGGGACAGAGCATTTCAGCCCCCCCCCCCAGCTGTTCCCCACTGCTATCCAGTGCTTTGGGCTGCCTATTCTCAGGCTATTCCACAATTTCATCATACATAAGTGAATTAAGTGCCTCTACCTAGAAGTCATCCTACTGCATCCTGGGAACAGACACAAAGATGGATGTGACGTGGTCCTTGGTAGTACTTTCTGACCCCTGGAGTTCCCTTCCTCTCCAGGACCTGACTCTCAAAGGGAAAGTACAGAAATATAGTTTAAGGGGGGAGAGGTTACTGGGGGAGGTTAGGGGGGGTCCAGTTAGGAGAAGCTGCCATTTTACTTGGCTTCTGAAGAAAGCAGGAAGAGGGGGAGGATGACAGAGAGGGAGAGAGAAAATCTACTCCAGAATTCTAGATAATTCTAGATAGAACTGCATGAACAAAGATGTGGGAGCAGCCAAGAAAGAAGATGGAGAATAGCCCAGTCTGACTGGAAGGAAAGACACAGGAAGGAAAGTAGTAGTATTAATAGTGGCAGTGGTAGTAGTAATAGGTAGTAGTAGTAGTGGTAGTGGTAGTAGTAATAGGTAGTAGTAGTGGTAGTAGTAGTAGTAGTGGTAGTGGTAGTAGAAGTGGTGGTAGTAGTAGTATTAATAGTGGTAGTGGTAGTAGTAATAGGTAGTGGTAGTACATCATTGCCCCATTTCCCATATGAGGACACTGAGGATCAGAGAGTCCAAGTGCTTTGTTAAGGGCCACACAATCAGCGTCTGAGGCAGGATTCAAGTATGGCTTTCCCCAACTGCAAAACCAGCACTTGACCCACTACATGATTCCACAATTAATAAACAGTTATTAAATGTTCCTGTGTTCTAGGTCCTATGCTGGGCACTGGAGATACAAAGACCAAAATGTTCCCTACTTGCATAAAGTTTGCATTCTAACGGTGGAGACAGTAAGTACTTATAAAAATACATGCTCCATATATAAGCAGTGAATATGTGTATGCATATGTGTATAGCTGTTAGTCTGAGATTTGGCAGGAGGGGCCTTGAATGTCAGAATCAAGGGTTTCAATTTTATCTAGTAGCCAATGAGGCTTGACTTGAGGAGTAAAAGAAGGTTATACAGCTAGGTGGTGCAGAGCACTGGGCCTGGAGTCATAAAGACCTGAATTCAAATCTAGCCTCAGTCACTTACTAGCTTTATGACCTTGGGGAAGTCACTTAACTTTTGCTCCAGTTTCCTCAGCTGTAAAATGGGGATAATAATAGCACCCACCACCCAGAATTATTATAAGGATCAAATGACATCAGCAAACAGGATTAGCACAAAGTGCCTGACCACAGTAAGCCCTCAATAAATGTTGAGAAAGTCAGGAAGAACAGTCCTCTGTCTGGCTCCTTCCTCAGCTGAGGGGGGTTTGATTGAAACTTTCCAGGCCCTCCCCTGCTTCCTTGTTCCTTCACTTATAGAGGTCATTCCAGTAATGAAGATTGTCTAGCTCATCTTACAGAAGCAGAGGGAGAAAGCTCCTGTAGCTGGGGATAAGGAACCTTGTGGTTTAATCAGGGCAACCTTATACACAGCCTGCATCTCCTATAAGGGGCTGACTCCAGGAAAACTCCCAGCCCTGATCCCCACACACCTGCAACAAGGTGTGGAAAATCCTCCCCATTAGGTCTTGTTTGCTTCTGCTCCAGCCATGCCCTCTACAGGCCCCTCATTCCCCCCCCCCCCCGGCCACCCCCAGCACAAATCCTACCCTCCTCCCTTCCCAGGGAAGATGGGTATGTCAGATTTTTTCATCCTGGAGAGAAAGACTCAGAGCAACCTGAGGACTCCTTAATACCTGGAGAAAGGGAGGAAGCTGGGAACTGACAAGGAGCCTGGGGTTTTCAAGACAAAAATTTTGCTGACTTTAGGACCTGATCTGCATCTGATAGGTGGGAAGGTTTCTGATCTTATCTCAGCTGAGTTTGGTTCCAATGAGTCATAGAATGGGATGTTAGCTCTCATCTGGTACAAACCCCTAATTTTCCAGATGTGGAAACAGCAGCCCAGAGAGCTTTCCCATAGTTGCCAAAAGTCACATGCATAAGAAGTAGCCAATCCTGGCCATCTGACTCCAAATCCAGGGTTCTTTCCACCAGACCATAGCACCTGGGGGCTATTGGACACATCCTCCCTCTTTCTGATGAGGATGGATACTTGACTGAAGAAATCATCAAATTTTTATAAGGTCAGTGATTGCTGGGAAAAGTCAGCCAGCTCAAACTCACAGCCTTTTCTACCAAAAGGTCACTCATTTCCAAAGACTGTCTCTTCCAGTGTCAGGGATTTTCAGAATTAAAGAATCTCAGAATTAGAAGGGACCCCAAAAAGCCATCAAGTCCAGCCCATATCTGATTAGGAATCCCTTTCATAATATTCCCAATCAGTGGTCACCCAGCCTTCATGTGAGTCACCATATCCTGGGCAGATGTAATTATTAGGAAGTTATTCCTTATACCAAGCCTAAACAGGACCATGTCACTCTCCTCCACCTCTGCTCAGTGAACTCCAATAATTCCCCACTGTCTCCGGGATCAAATAGAATTTCCTCTATTTGGCATTTAAAGCTCTTAATAACCTGACCCATTCCTACCTTTCCAGTTTTCTTACGCCTTAATACCCTCCATGCTCTCTACCATCCAGCAAAACTAGACTTTGCAGTGCCTTAAATGTGATGCCCCATCTCCCATCTACATGACTCTCCCATGCCTGGAATGCTCTCACTCTCACCACTAATTCTTGGTTTTCCTAGCATCTTTCAAGACTTTGTTCAATACCCACCTTTCATTGGAAGCCTTTTCTGGCCCCCTCACCTGCTAGTACCTGCCACTCTCAGATCTACATATATTTGGTATATATCTAATTTTTAAATATTGTTTTTCCCAGTAGAATGTAATATTGTTGAGGGCAAGGACCGTGTTTTTGCCCTTCTTGTATCCTTGGCTCTTAGCACAGTGCCTATTACTTGGTAAGAGTTTATTAAATGTTTGTTGACTGACTTACAGGCTGGAGTTTCCATCCATTGTTCCTAACTCTGCCCTCTGGGGCCAAGTCAAATGTGACTCTTCCTTTTTCCATATCAAATACTTGAAGAAAATAATCATGTTCTTTCTAAGTCTTCTCTAGGTTCTTTTTTTTATTCACTCGTGTCCAACTGTTTGTGACCGCCATGGACCATAGCATACCATTCTGATGTCATAGCTGTAGGCTCTAGCAAGAAGTAAATTCAAAACAACTTATTTGACTATCCTCGTGTCTCCTAGGGCCCATCCTCCAATCCTCTAATCACCTCTTCAGAATATGCTTGGCTTTATCTCTGACTTTCCCAAAATGCAGCACTTGGAACTAAACATGGTACTCCAGACATGACTGAAACATTATGGATGATGTTGTAAGAGAGGCCTCACCCCGTTCACTGGAATGGGGCCAATTTAGAGGCTTGAAGGGTGCCAGATCTTGGCACAAGAGCCCCAGCTACTGGTTTTGAGTGTTTGTATGTGCCCACTTTTCCCACTGTAGAAGAACAGGTTTCATTTTCAAAATGGCAGACTGAGAGTGTTATAGTTGAATGATTAACTGCAGAGAATGAGTACAGGAGAGTACAAAGGGATCATGCCACTGTCCCAAGGAGTGGGACAATCTTCTCAAGTGAAGGAAGCAACCACTTATGGAGATGAGGGAGCCCTGGGCAGCTTTATTCCGACTGCCTCTTCTATAGGCTCATAGGAGCTTTGATTTAGGGCTGAAAGGGACCTGCTCAGTTACCTTCTTTTTCTACCACATTGTCCCATACTGTATTTTAATCTCTTTAAGAGAAGGGTTGGACAGCTAGGTGCCACAGTAGATAGAATACTAGGCCTAGAGTCAGGAAGATCTGACTTCAATCTAGCCTCAGACACTTATTAGCTGTGTGATCCTGGGAAAGTCATTTAACCCTGTTTACCTCTATTTCCTCATCTGTAAAATGAGCTGGAGATGGAAATGGCAAACCGTTCCAGTGTCTTTGCCAAGAAAACCCCAAATAGGGTCATGAAGAGTCAGATATGACTGAAACAATAGAACAACAATAAGGGAAGGGTTTGTGTCTTATTCATCTTGGAATCTTCACAATGCCTAGTGACAGACCTTCCCAAAAGATACTTAATAAATATTTATTGGATGACTGTTGAATCCTAGTTGGATGCCGTATAGCATAAAGCTCTCGTTTCTTGAAAATTGTGCCAGTAGAATTTAAGACTTGGCTGGTTCTACCAAACATGGAAGGCTTTGAACATGGTCCTAGTGATAAATGACATGTCTGCCATCATGTGACTAGCCTCGATAAATCACCAGGTTGACTGTAGGATGACAATGATTTGAAAAACCATTTCCTAATTCTTGGAAAGGTTGTGATCTGTGTCTTCATAGGGAGTGTCTACACTAACAAATGACAAGTCCTTGAAGTTTTGAAGTGTAAATGAAAAAGGATGAATAACATTTCCTTCCTAGGCTTTTGGAAAGAGTCGCTCTCTGACTCTCCCCTGTTCCTGTCCTTACTATGACCACCTTCTTTCATTATCCTCTCCACTAACCACACTTTCTGTCATCTACCAGCCCCTTTCTACCATATCAAGCTGCATACTCATTCCACCCTTATTAGCACACTGATTTTGCAACTTTAACTAAGCAGGACTCAAAGTCATTTCATTGGGAGGGGGAAATATCTGGGAGAGAGGCACCCAAGTTTGGGCCCCAAATATGCCATTCACCTCTTATTGGACAAGTAGTCCCTAAAGAGGCTGTATGACATGGTGGGTGGAGCTCAGGAGACAGATTAGGTCTAAATGTAAAAATCTGAGAGTTATCTCTTTGGAGGTGATAGATGTGAGACCATGGGAACTGAGAAGGTCACCAAGGAAGAGAGAGAGGCAATGTAAAGAAAGGATCCTTAAACTGAGGTCTGTGGAGTTGGTTTCATCCATATATATAGAAATAGACACACATATATACATATGCACACAAGCATACATATGTGTATATATACATATATGTATTTATTGTATTGCATAGATATGTATATGTGAGTATATACGTATGTATGTGTATATAGAGAGGTGTGTATATAGACATATACATACACATAGACATATGTGCACACACTATATAGACATACACTCATATGCACAATACATAACTATGCACAGTATAGTTGGTTATATATTGTAAATATGTATTTGTATATAGCATATATCTTTATATTGCCAGCCTTATTTCAATGTAATTGGTTTATTTTATAATGTTATGGGTTTATATTATGCATTTGTGTGCTACCCAACTAATCTTTTTGGACTTGGCCAATATGAGAATTTGTTTTTCTTGAATATATTTATTTGTTTACAAGGGGTGTTTTTTCCAGTAGAAGAAGGAAAAGGAAAGGAGAAAAATGCTTGATGGTTGACTGTTCAAGCTGGCTCTAACACACCCCTGGACTGACAGGGACATTCAAAACAATATCAGAAGAGAATGATTCTAAAACATCTGTAAGCAAATTATTGAAGAAAAACATAGCTTGGGAACAAGTACAACTAGAATTTCTGAAAGAGATGAAACAAGAGTTTGATTTTTTCTTAAGAGTTTTAAATAATTTTAAAATCAAATTTGATTTGTTGTTCTGTTGTAGTCGTTTGAATCATGTCCAACTCTTAGTGACCCCATTTGTAATTTTCTTGGCAAAGATACTGGAGGGGTTTGCCATTTCCTTCTCCAGCTCATTTTACAGATGAGGAAACTGAGGCAAACAGGGTAAAATGACTTGCCCAGAGTTACAACAGTGTCTGAGGTCAGATTTGAACTCAGCTTCTCCTGACTCCAGGACCAGTGCTATATCCACTGCACCACCTAGATGTCCCAAATGAGATTACTGGAGAGGGAAAAAAATGAAAAAGAAACGAGTCATGAAAGAAATAACTGGAAAGAAATTTAACAATTTGACACAAGAGACATAAAACCCTACCTGTAAAACAAACTCCCTGAAAATTAGAATGGACCATATAGAATCTAGTTACTCTATAAGAAAACAAGAACCATTAAAACAATGTTTTTAAAAAAAACTGAAAAAATATAGAAAGTGTAAAATATCAACTAGCAAAATGACTGACATATTGAACAGATCTGATAATTTAAGAATCATTGAACTCCCTGAAGTTCAGGACCATAAAAAGAACCTAAGCAGCATATTTCAAGAAATAATAAGAAAAACTATTCAGATTTCTTAGAATCAGAGGGCAAAGTGAAAATAGAATGAATTCACCAGTCATCTTCTGAAAGGAAATCGTCAAACGAAAACACCTGCAAACATTATAGCCAAAATCTAGGTTTACCAGGTCAAAGAAAAAATACTACAAGTATCCAGAAAGAAAGAATTCGAGTTCCAAAGAACCACAGTTCAGACCATACACAATTTGGCAGTCATTAGTATAGATAAGAAGAAAGTTTAGAATGTAATATTTTAGAAAGCAAACAATAAAACCAAAAATAGCTTACCCAACAAAACTGAATATAGTACAACAGGGGAAAAATAGACCTTTAATGAAATTGAGGACTTTGAAGCATTCCCGATAAAAAGAACAGAGCTATGAAGAAACTTTGAAATATAAACACAAAAGTCTAGAGGCACATAAAAAGGTAAACATAAATGAACAATCTTAAGTGATAAAACAAAGACAAACTGCTTATATTCTATTATGGAGAGATATATCCTCTCAGAGCATTACTATCATTAGAGGTCATAGAGGGAAGAGAGTCTGGGATTGGTTTTTGTTAGGTTTTGATTACCTTAAAAGAAAAATGGAGAGTAAAGGGAAAGGAAGTACACTAGAAGGGAGGCAAGGGAGAGAAAGATTGGGGAAAATCATCTCACATATTTGGGGTGTGCAAGTAAAATACTATATAAACAGGAAGGAAGGAGTGGGGGAGCAGGCAACACCTGAACCTTGCTCATTTGAACTAATCAAAGACAGAAAGACTATGCAAACTGGGTGTGTATATGTGTGTGCGTGTGTATATTTCACTCAATGGGGAAACTGAAAGGAAAAGAAAAAGAAGAGGGGAAAAAAGATAAAGGAAGAGATTAATTCTAAGCAAAAAGGAAGTCTAACTAAGGAAGGTAGATCTCAAAGAGAGGTTTGTGTTTTGTTTTGTTTTGTTTTGTTTTTAAGAAAGACTCTAAAACCATAATTTGGTATAGGGTGAGAGAAAGAAAAGAGAGCAGAGGAGCAGTGAATTGAACCAAACTTAGAGCATGGGTGCTGAACACATTTCTTCTCTTTTCTTCATTATAAGTAGGGGGGCAGGAAACAAAAAGAAGAAAAGTATGAGAAGAATATGGAGAGAAACACACAAATTAACAAGATTTACTGGGAACGTCAATGGGATGAACTCACTCATAAAAAGAAAGAGGAATGAATTAGAAACCAGAATCCAACAATATGTCCTTTATAAGAAACATACCTGAAGCTTTTTGCACAAACAAATCAATGTAGCTAAAATTAGAAGAAAAGAACATGAATGGAGAAAAGTTCTTTACAAGAAGTTTCTCTGATAAAGGTCTCATTTCCAATAAATGTATGTATATTTATATATGTATATACACATACATGTATATGCACACATACAGACATAAATAAATATGTGGGTAATTTAACATAAATACATACATACATAAATATATGGATAATTTAATATAAATAGGAGGATAATTTAATATAAATAGGAGGATAATTTAATATAAATATGTGGATAACAAATTTATTAGAATCTTTCCCAAACTGATAATGGCAAAAGTATGTGGACAGGTAATTTTAACAGAAAGAAATCTAAGCTATCAATAGATTTTTTTAAAAAGTTCTATCACTAATAATTAGAGAAACGAAAATTAAAACAATACTAAGGTTGTACCTTATCCTCATCAGATTAATAAAGTTAAAAAGAGAGAAAATGACAAATGCTGAAAGAACTGTGGACAAGTACATTGCTGCATCATTGGTAGAGCTGTCAATTAATCCAGCCTTTCTGAAAAGCAATTTTCAATTAGACTCATAAAGCTATAAGACCACATACCCTTTGACCCAGGGATATCATGACTAGGACTATACTCCATTGCTGGTCGGTTGTCCTTCATTCTCAAAGATGATATCACTATACTAGAGTCAAGTTATAGTGCGTCTGACTGTGGCTGATCACATCAATACAAACTTGGCGTTTTGTACCACAGGTTGGGTACAAATAGTCTAGGTGAATATTTGTAGTGGATTCTCAAATCTGTACATTTCACATTTCTTTTGAGCTGCTTCGATCCTGCTTTGCTCATAGAGCACAGCACCTTCTCTGATGTGAGCATGCCATGCTGAGTGGTCCTGTGCTAGTGTCTCCCATGTCACAAATCAATTCCAAAGTTCTTAAGAGAAACCGTGAGAGGTCTTCTGACCACCACATGAATGCTTGCCCTGTGTGAATTCTCCATAAAACGATCTTTTTGGCAAGCATATGTTTTGCATTTGAACAACGTGGCCAGTCCATCAGAGCTTTACTCTCTGAAGTAGCATTTGAATGCTTGGCAGTTTAGTTTAAGAAAGGACCTCACTGTCTGGTACCTTATCCTGCTAATAATCTTCAGAATCTTCCTAAAATAATCCAAATGGAAGCAATTCAGTCTCTTGGCATGGCCCTGGTAGACTGTCCAGGTTTCAGAGGCATACAACAATGAGGTCAGTACAACAGCTCCGTAGACTTTCAGTTTGGTTGTCACTCTAATACCTCTTCTCTCCCATACTTTTCCTTTGGAGCCTCCCAAACCCTGAGCTAGCTCTGGAAATGCATGCATCAATCTCATCAATCCCTGGAAAGTAGACTCACTACCAAGGTAAGTGAACTTATCCACAGCATTCAAAATGTCTCCATTTGCTGTAACCAATGGTTCCATGTATGGATGTTGTGGTGGTGTCTGATGAAGCACCTGTGTTTTCTCAGAGTTAATTATTAGGCCAAAATTAGCAAAAGCAGCAGAAAACTGATCCATACTTTATTGCATCTCAGCTTCAGAAGCTACACTGAGTGCACAACCATCTGCAAACAGTAAATCATGCAACAACACTCCCTCCACTTTGACCTTGACTTGTAGACTTTTCAGGTTGAAATATTTACCATCAGTTCAGTAGCTGACCTTTCCAGTTTCGGGTAGCTGGCCATGTTTTCCTCACTGAAGGTATTTGACAACATGGCTGAAAACATCATGCTAAAAAGCATGGGTGCAAACGCACAGCCTTGTTTCACTCCATTGGTGACTGGGAAGGCACAAGAGCATTGTCCATTATCTAGAACCTGGACAAGCATGCCATCATGAGAGTGACATACAATGCTGATGAACTTCTCTGGGCAACCAAATTTTGACATAATTTTCCATAAACCCCCACTACTGACAGTATCAAAAGCCTTGGTCAGATCTAAAAGTGTTTTGTACAGACTTCTGTTCTGCTCCCAGAATTTCTCCTGGAGTTGTCGGTCAGCAAACGCCGTGTCGACTGCTCCTCAGTCTTTTCTGATGTCACACTAGCTCTCAGGTAGATGACAGTCTTCCAGGTGAAGGATCAGACTATTAAGAAGGATTCTGGCAAGAATCTTGCCAGCAATGACTAAGAGAGAGACCCAGAGATTCAAAGAGGAAATGGACCCATATGTCAAACAAACAAACAAGAAAAAAACCACAACAATAAAACATAGCAACTCTTATTGCAGTAGCAAATAATTATAAACTAAGGGGTTGCCCATCATTTGGAGAATGGGTACATATAAGTGGGCATGACTTCAGTTTTTGATTCTTTGCTATTGCAAAAAGAACTGGGGAATGAGTACATATATATTGGAGCAGCTGGGTGGAGCCATAGTGCACAGAACATTCTGCCTGGAGTCAGGAAGACTCTGTTTTCTGAGTTCAAATCTGACCCCAAGCACTTATTATCTATGTGACATTGGGCAAATCACTTAATCCAGTTTGCCTCAGTTTTCACACCTGTAAAACGATCTGGAGAAGGAAATGGCAAGCCATTCCAGTCCCTTTGCCAAGAAAACACCAAATGGGGTCACAAAGAGTCAGACACGATTTAAAAATGACTGACAGACATATATTACATTCATTTCACAGGAATGTAATGGAATACTTTCATGCTATAAGAAATGATAAAGGGGCGGCTAGGTGGTGCAGTGAGTAAAGCATCAGCCCCGGAGTCAGGAGGACCTGAGTTCAGTTCCGGCCTCAGACACTTACCACCCACACACACAAAAAAACTAGCCATGTAACCTTGGGCAAGTTACTTAACCCTAAGTGCCCTCCAAAAGGCAAAAAAAGAAAATGACAAAGGAGATGATTTCAGAAAAAAACCTTGGAAGACTTGCATGAACTGATGCAGAGTAAAGTGACTAGAAGCAGGAGAACAATTTAGACAACAAAATATTATGAAGACAAACCACTTTCAAAGATGTAGAAACTAGAATAACACAATAATCAACCACACTTCCAGAGCACTTAATATTGAAATATGCTACCCACATCCAGAGAGAGAGTTGATGGACTCAGAAGAGTGAAACATTATTTTTTGGACATGGTCAATGCAGGAATTTGTTTCACTTGACTATGTATGTGTGTATCTCTCTCTCTATCTATCTGTCTGTCTGTCTGTCTATCCATCTGTCTGTCTATATGTCTGTCTATCTATCTATCTATCTATCTATCTATCTATCTATCCTATCTATCTAATGGTTTTTGTTTTCCTTGTTTTCTCGATTGGAGGTACAAGGAGGCATGTGAGAAGGAGAGAAAGTGGAGTTTCACTAATTGATAAAAAATGAAATTTAATTAATAAAAGATCAAATGCAAAAAAATGAAAAGGTTTGAGTAGATAGCTTCTGGGGTTCAAGTCTTAGATCTATGATCCTCTGAGTGGTGAGTACCGAGTCTTTGAGAATGTCTGACCCTCTTTGGGTGCTCCATGTTTAATCACTCCTTTTCTAAAACATGGCAAACAGAATTGGACCCACCACTTGACATGTGTTAAACCCAGAGTCTGTACCGACATTGTCACCACCATGTCTTAGAGATTATGCCTCTCACAAAGTTTGCATGAGCTTTTCTGGAAGCTTTATCATGCTGCTGACATACCCTGTTCTTCCAGTCCACTGAAACCTTCCTATCCTGTTCAGACAAACCCCATCTAGTCAGCAGATACTTGTGCACTTGTCTCGGGGTAGTGAGTTCCTCCTCACTGGAGGTTTTAAGGCAAAGTCTGAATGGTCCCCTCGTCAGGTGTTTTATAAGGGGATTTCTTGTCTGGTGTGGGTTATATTAGTCACTAGAAGATCTTTGAGATCTCTTCCAAATCTGAGGTTCTATGAACACAGTATCTCCCATAAGCACCCTCAACTAGGAGCGATTATTAAGTGTTGACTCATGGAGCAGGCCCATTCAGGGTATGTCTGAGAGCTGTATTGCGGCTCAGGTCTGGCGCACCCTGAATCACTTGACTTGAGCCTAATGGTAAAGAATCGTTTATTATTTTGTTGTCTTTGACATGGGAAGTATTCATAGCAATCAAGGCCTCAATCTCCCATCCCCTCTGGGCCTCAACTGCTTCATCTGTAAGATGGAAAAATGTCAATCAACTACCCACATTTAGAATGCACCTACCATGTTCTGGGCACTCAGCACTGAGGATTTAAACACAAAGAATAAAACAACTCCTGCCCTTACTTATATTCTATGCAGGGAGATAACATGTAAATACACCAGTATGCAGAGGTTAAATATATACAGAAGAATACAAAATGAATATAAGGCAGAAAAAAAGAAAGGTCCCTGTCTTTTCCATCTGGCCTTGTCCTAGCTCTGTCTACCTACAGAGCAGAGAGGGAGGGCCCTGGCGACTGGGGAGATCAGGAAAGATCTTGGTGGTGAAGGTGGTACCTGAGTTGCATCTTTAAGAGGGCTTGCTTCCAAGGGTATACATTCTAGTCACTAGGAACAGGCATCACAAAGGCTTGGAGGTGAAAGACGGAAAGGTGGGTGTGAAAAACAGACCAGTTTGGTTGGATTCAAGAGAAAATGGAGAAGAATAAAGTATAATGAAGCTGGAAAGATAGCACGGGCCAGGTTGTAAAGAGATTTAAACACCAAACAAAGGGCTTTCTGTTTGATTCCAGAGGCCATAGGAAGCAACTGGATTTTGTTGAGTGCCATGGTTAGACACAATTAAGAAAAATCATTTTGGAGACAACATGGAGGATGAGCTGGAGTAGGGAGAGATTTGCAGTAAACTCAAAACAGGAGGCTGGACCAAAAGATGTTGGTTAGATCAGATGAAGCCTAAGATTCCTTCCAGTTTTTAAGCCTGTGTTCTCTTGAGGTCCATTTCTAAGAGCAATGATTCTCATGCAGGATGGACAACAGTCCTCATTTGCACAGACCACAGCTACTAAGTGCCAGCTCTGAGAGGTGCCACCATCTCCCTTGTATTTTCCCTTTGGTTCTACCTTGCCCTCCTGGCCACAGAACAAACTGAGTCTATGGCCATCGTTAAGGACCTCTCCCTTCCCATCAGGCCATATGCCAGCTCCATCTCTTAACAATTCCCTTCCTGTAGTCTTAAGAATTTTTAAAAGATGTTCTTCTTTAAAGAAAAAAAAATATAGACAGAAAAGAAGCAGCCAAAACCCCCACAAACAAACCCTGCCTGCATTTTGCCTGTGGCAGCTGCTGGGAATGTTTTCAACAGGAGGAAATAAGGTTTGGGCTCAGAGCCATCCCAAGCTACATTAAGGCAAACTCATCAGCCCCAATCCAGGCATGTGGTGAGTTAGAGTCTGGGATGCTCAGGCCTCATGCATAATTCAAGAAGCCGGGCTCTGAGATCCCACACTGGCTCTGAGCTGGGGTTTTTTCAAGTAAACAAATAAATACGTTGTGGGACAGATAGGTGCAGAGATTAATTTGGGTGATTATTGAGAGCAAAGAGGCATTTGGAAATGTAGAGCAGCCCTCTCTTCCAGGCAGCCCTCCCCTCCCCTACCACCCCGTATACCTCACCTCTCAGGTTCTGGCCCTGCTTCCCCTATCTCTTCTTACCAGTCATTTCCCATCTGCCCACATGGACATATATACGGCAAAGCAGAAACTATGTTCTCTTCAGGGCTGCCTGGTCCTAGGTTCATTTTAAGTAATAAAAATGATGCTAATAACTGTTATTACAGCATGGTGTGTCTGGGGAGCACCAGCTCTGCACTGGGTGCTAGAGCAGAGAGTGAGTCATATTGATAAAACTAATAATAATCACCGATATGCCAGGGACCCAGCTCTCTGCACGCTATTTCCAAAAGACCCACACGTCCGGGAGGCTGGATTTCTCACTGAAAGGGAGGCTGATGCCGAGATACTGTGAGAGGGAGTGGGGGCTCTGATCCATAACTCCAGTTGTGGGGATAAGCCAGGACTGTGCTAGCAAATGTTTAACAACCTGCTCTCCTTTAAAAAAATATAATGATGCCCTTCTAAGTTTAATCTGCATATTTATATTTTCTCATCACTTTTTTAAGTCTGAAGAATCAAGTAAGTATTAAAACAACCCCTGGTTTGTAGCATTTGCAGATTTCTAAGGTGTAAAATTCTCACACTGAAAATTTAACAATAGGCTTTTGAGAGCCAATTTGAAGCCAAGTATGGCTTCATCATCCCCCTTAGATGAACTGAACTGAACTGAGTGATCCATACTCTCTCACCTCTTCCTGCTCTCCTGACCCACTTGCATAACCGGCAATGCACATTTGTGAGATTGCTGATAAGGACAAGGTATCATCTGGTGGTCATGGTTAGAGACAGTCTGCAACTGAGATCATTGGGTCAGTCAGTGGCTAAGATTATGGGGTGATGGATGCTTATGTTTAGTGTACAATCTTCAGCCATAAATGTGTCCTAGGCAATCAACATGGCAGCAAGGGGCCCTCCAAACAACTTTTTAGAACAAATTCAATTAAGTGAGTGGGAAGCTTATAACGAGCTGAAGGAGAGACTTCATATATCCTAAATATAAGATTCCATGAGGGGACAGACCCCAGGATGCTGTCCACAATACCATGTAAGTGCTAACTGACTTAATATTCTTCACAAATGAACATCGACCTCATAAGAACTGATGAGATCAACAGAGAACGAAAAGGTAGAGAGAAGAAAGGAGTGTAGCAGACAGCCAGGGAGGACAGCCAGGGGGAAATGGGGACCTTCATTAGATAAAAGAGGGCAAGGCTGGACTCAGGAGAAGCTCGATTGGGGAAGGGAGTACACAAGGTTTCAACTAATTGCTCTTACTAACTAGGTGCTAAGCTCAGTTGGTCCCACCTGCTGTAGGGCTGGCAATGCCAGTGTTCTCTCCATTTCTGGGCCCTGAGGGAACCAGTAGTTCTGACTTCATTAGAGCCCTGTTCTCCTACCATTTTTTTTTCCAGCAAAATAACTGCCTCTCGGGGCTATTGAACCCACAGCCTGATCTTTATTTGCACAAAACTCTTCCTACCACCATTATGCTATGACTTGGGTCTACCACCTCAGAGAAGCTGACATTCATGCTTCCCCATGGTCTTCGTATAGGAACCTATGGTACTGGATAAAAGACTCCTGGACACATGCCTGTTCACATATGGAAATACACACGAGTTATGGAAGGCACTATGGTGCCTTGAGTCAGGAGTTCAGAGCTGACCTCTGATGTTTATTCATTGGGAGGAAGCTGGGGGTTGGATGTTCTGATTAGACTGCTGCATTTTGAGTCAGAAAGACCTCAATTCAGAACTTACCTCCAACATTTATTAGCTGGGTGACCCTGAACAAATCCTTTAACCTCTCTGGGCCTCAGCTTCCTTTTCCATAAAATGGATTTAGCCTTCTGTCCTTCAAGGTCTCTTTTCCTGCTGTAAATTAGAGATTCCATTCTTCCCACTTTACAGATTGGGAAATCGAGGTTCAGCTAGACTAATGATTCACCTAAGGCTTGAAATATGGAAAGGACTTTATAAGTGGCCTAGTCCAAGAACCTCACTTTACAGATAAGTGCCCTCAAGCCCGGGGAGCTGATAGGACTTAGTATTAAGTGGAAGAGAAAGATTGGAGCCCAATCTTCTAACCTACCCACTGTCCCCAAAAGAACATCTATAATACCAACTGGGAGGAAAGTATTGTATAGACCAGAAGGTTATATAAACATGAGTTACCCTTATTTTCACCCACTTAGATCTCTGTGGGTGTTCACACACATATAAATACACATGTAGAATCATGTCCTTTGGGGGATAGTCATATTTGACCAATGGGATGAAAATTCTGAGTTGTTTTGTGGAGATGGGAGATTCTGAAGGGTTTTAATGAGATTTAGTCAAATTGGCAGCCACTAAGGATGGGTTCTTACCACCAACCTAGACTTTGGAGGCCTTGGGCCTGTCACATCCTGTCTTGGGGCCTGAAGACAACGAAGGCTACCTTAGAGTTCTTATCCCAATGGAAATAAATAAGAAAGAACAGACTTCATACTTTTTGCCATTACTCTCCTGGAGTAAAAATATCCCAGGAATGGGGTGTGGGGAAGCTTTGCTTATACTATGGGAGCTGGAGACCATATTCCCTGTTCCTCCTTTCAGCCAGTTCTTTATTCAACCAGGCTAAATTCCCAGAAGTCAGGGACCATTTCAAAGTTGTATTTGTATGGTTAGCATCTAACACTGCACTTAGCACACAGTAGGGGTTTAATAAGTGCTTATTGATCAGATTAATTAATGACCTTCCTATAAATTGATGAAAGTGTTACACTATCCTACAAGTATATCAGGAATTCCCCTGCTAATTATGTATAATGTATGTGTATATACACATAAAAGCACATATATGCACACACATATGTGTATATGTGTGTATATATATTTTTTTCCAAAACCAGCCTCAGAGAGAACTCCACCCACCTGCCAAGAATTCCTTGCCTGTCTGAAAAATAAAACCCCCCAAACTCTCTACCTACCGTCGCAGCAAGGCTCTATTCAATGACAATATGCAGCTGTGGTCCGGGTAGGTGAAAGTGGGATGGGAGAATCTTTTCCCTCAGTAAGTTGGGCCTATAGCTAGGCTGCCAAGCCAATTTGGGTCTTCTGTCTAGAAACACGAGCCCCTTCATGTCCAGCCTCCAAACCGGTCAGTCACAGAGCTAGGCAAAGACGTAGGTGCCTGTGGCATGAGACAGTGGCACATCTTTCCTCTCTGACATTTTTTTGTTTCCCTTATGTGGCTCTCCCACCCAGGGGGCACCAGCCCAACATCTGATGGAGTTCCATCATCCAGGAAATATTTTAAAAGTGCCTACTATGTGCCAGCCACTGTACTGGGGGCTGGAGAGACCAAAAAAAAAATGCTGAATAGTTCCTACCTTCATGGAGTTTTAATTCTATCAAAGGAAATAATGCATATGCCTGGAAGTAGAAACTATGTATACACAAAACAAAATACAGTTTGGTTCTTTTTTTGGTGGGGAAGCACAAATACCTGGAGGAGAATCAGAGGATCATCCAGTCAGGTCTGGAAGGAACCCCAGAGGTTTTCTAGTCCAGCCCTCTCATCCTACAGATGAAGATACTGAGGGTCAGAGAGACCAAAGGACTTCCAATGCCTGGACCACACTCGGCGCCTAATAAATGCTTATTGACTGACTGCCTTACAGAAAGTCGCTGAGCTAATAGGTAACAAGGTGGGGTCAGGAAATGCCTCATGTAGACAGCGGCATTTGAAGGAAGATGGAGATTCTTTGAGGCAGAGGTAAATAGGGAGAGAGAATGCTGTATGTGAGGAAGAGGAATTAGGCCGGTTTGTCTGCATTGTAAAGTGTATGAACTAAGGAATACACACTTCAGTATGACTGTGGCTACTGACAAAGGCAGCATGGAAATGAATGGAAATGGAAAAAAATCTGGACTTCAAGTTAGGAGACCTGAGTTCAAATCCCACTTCAGGATTGTGTAATCCTGGATTAGTCATTAGACCTCCCTGAAGGATCTGCCACATGGAGTAGGGAGGAAAGTGCCCAGAGCATTCAGACAAAGTCTAAGTGAGACCCTATGCATAAAAGGGGAAAACTGCACAGGAGGGATGGGACACTTTGCAGAATGAAATTCTGAAGTCACAAAAAGGAAAATTCTGACGGGGAGGAAAAATTGGAGTTGAATGGTGTGAGAACTCCTAAGTGGTAGGGGAGGTGCGGCCTTTATCTGTAGAGGGAGCCTCCTTGCCCTGGAGCTCCTAGAGCAATGAAACCCCAGGGTCTAGCCACTACCCCTATCTATGTCTAGAAGACAGAAGCAGGTAGGTAACCAAAGATGAATACAAATGAGTGCTATGGCCCTGTAAGAAAACACTGTCAAGAATGCAGAAACTCAGGATGAGCTGAGGCTAGCAAGAAAGGCTAAGGGCAGGAAAAGGGTGGGTTGCTTGGTAGGTTTTTTCTGCATTGGAGAAAAGAGTAGTTTTAAAGAAAGAATAAGGCTGCTGCTTGGGATGATGGTAACTGATAAAAAAACGACAGCAGAGCTGCTTAATTTTTATTTTGCCTGTTTTCTCTGCCAAGGAGACTGAGCTTTGTACTGAAAATGACAGAACAACAACAAAATGACTAATGGGAAAGTGATAGTCAAGATTAGTAAGGAGGTAGAACACAGAGCTACCTTGAATGTATTCACGTTACCTGGCCCAGAGGAACTCGAAGGTCCAGCACTGAAATTACCAGTGGGTAAGATTGCTGAATCATTGTCAGTGGCGTCTCAAAGACTGTGGGGGAATGAGAGAGACACTATAGGACTGGAAAATGACCAGTATCTTGATTTTCCAGAAAAGGAAGAGACTCGAAACTACAGATTATAGGGCAGAAAGCTTGATTTCAATACCTGGGAAAATACTAGACTGTAATATGAAAGGATGGTTAGTGACCATTTAGAAAAGGAAATAGTGATCACCAAGAGCCAGTATGACACATCTCAAAGAAGTCCTGCCAGACTAACCTTATTTCCTTTTGTGACAAGGCTACTCAATGCTTAGAGGAAGTGTTGCATAATGGAGAGATAAGCTCAGGGTCAAAAAGATCCAGGTTCCAGTATTACCTCTGACACATAATGTCTGTGTGAACCTGGCTGCTTCATCTCCAGTCACTTGTCCTCTCCGTACCCTCCAGGTAACTCTGCAAAGCTATCCATTTCAGAACAGTTGCTAACATGCCTTGGTAAAGGAAATTCCTCACCTGGGGTCCCCTATACCCTGAAATTCAGATCTAGTAAAAAAAAAAAAAAGAAAAATGACAGAAACTTAAATGGTAGGCTAGCAGAATGTTATAGCTAGGGCTTACCTAAATCTTATCAAGGAGCATCTCAATGGCACAGTGGATGGAGAGCCAGGCCTGGAGTCAGAAAGACTCATCTTCCTGAGTTCAAATCTGGCCTTAGACACTTACTAACTATGTGGCCCTGGGCAAGTCACTGAACCTTGTTTGCCTCAGTTTCCTCACCTGTAAAATGGACTGGAGAAGGAAATAGCAAACCACTCCAGTATATTTTCCAAGAAAACCTCAAAAGGAGTCATGAAGAGTTGGACATGACTGAACAACAACAAACGACAGATCTTAGCAAATCCTTTGATTTCATATTTCATACTTCTCTTATGAAAAAAAAACCAGAAATATGGACTAGATGAAGATATAATGGCAGCACACATTTTGATGGATTTGAAATTTGTGGAATGCCTTGAAAGAATGTGTGGTAATTGTCCTATTGGAAGGAGGTCTACAGTAGAATGCCCTGGGAATCTATATTTGATCCTGTTCTACTTAAAATTTTTTATCAATGACATGGATGAAGATACAAATGATATACTCTTCAAATTTGCAGCTGATTCAAATCTGGGAAAGAAACTAACACCCAGGATTATAGAATTGTGGTGGAGAAAAATTGTAAAAGGCTAGAGCATTGGGTTGAATTTAAGAAGATGAAATATAACATAGATATGTACATTTAAAGTCTTATACTTACTGGGGCTCAAAATATCAAATTCATGAGCACAAAGTGGGGAGACCAGGTTTGACTGTAGTTTGATTTGTAAAAGATCTTGAGGTTTTAGTGGACTAAAAACTCAATATGAATCAACAAGGTGATGCGAAAACAACAACAACAAAAAAACTAATGCAATCTTGAACTGTGTTAAGAGAGATGTAGTTCCCAATAATTAGGATGTGATAATCCCATGGTACTCTGCCTTGGTCAGATTTCATGTTGGAATGATATGTGCAGTTTTGGGGGCCACTGTCTAGAAAGAGCATGAATAAGATAGAGAGTATCCAGAAATGGATGGCCAAGGTGGCTAATGGCCCTGAGTTCAAGTTCAATGAAGGTTAGTTGAAGGAACTAGAGAGAAGACTGTCTCCAAGTATTTGAAGAGCTGTCACATAGAAGAGGGATCAGACATGATCTGTTTGACTCTATAGGCCAGGATATAAGGAGACTTGGGTGGGCATTGCAAAGGAAAAAATTGAGGTTCCATATCAGGAAACATTTCTACCAATAGGAGCTATGCAAAATTGGAATGCAGGACCTCCAGAGGTCCTGAGGAACTGGAGGTCTTCAAAAAGAGGCTCAATGATCACTTGGTGGGCATGTGGTAGGGAGAATTCCTTTTCAGACATAGGTGCACCAGATGACAGCTGAGGTCTCCCCTAACTGTAATATTCTCTGCTTCTGTGCTTTGCAAACCTTAATGCAGTTAGAAATGTGTTATTAAAACAACAGCCCTGAGGCCCTTCCACGTTATTCCCTCTGAATCATAAGTGGGATCATTGAATCTCTGAGCTGCAGAGGACCTTAAAGGTCAGAATTATAGATCTACAAGTGGAAGGAACCTCAGAGGCCCCTTACTTTGCTGACAAAGGAATTGAAACCCAGGGAGGTCATGACTTACACAAAGTCACAGTGGTAGGAAGTGTCAGAGGCAGCAGGGGTAGATGGGTGGCATAGTGGATAGAACACTAGGCCTGGAGTCAGAAAGAATCATATTCATGAGTTCAAATCTAGCATCAAACACTTCTTAGCTGTGTGACCCTAGGCAAGTCATTTAACCTTGTTTGCCTCAGTTTCCTCATCTGTAAAATGAGCTGGAGAAGGAAATGACAAACCCCTCCAGTAACTTTGCCAAGGAAAACCCCAAATGGGGTCACGAAGAGTTGGACAAGACTGAAATGACTCAATGACAACATCGGAGTCAGCACTGATACCTGGTTCTCAATGGACTCCAGAGCCAGTGATATCTCCACTGGGCCACATTGCCCCCTAGTCTAATTTGAAGCAGGGAAGGAATTCCCTCCTTGACCATTCTCTTGACATTCTCAACAATGGTTAACTTATCTCCACTTGATCACTTGCAACTGATTCCATGTTCAGGCAGTTCTATTAAGAAGCATTTCCTTGTAACAAATTGAATTCCTTCTCATTATTTCTGCCCATTGCTCATGGTTCTTGACCTCCCCCCACCCATACATACTCTATGCACAAAGCTGAACAGAGCTAATCTGTCTTTCACAAGACAACCCTTTAAAAATCCTTGAAGATAGATCTCAGGTCCCTTTAAGTCTTCTCCATTCCTTCAATTGATCTTCATATTGTTTAGAAAGATTAAATTAAGTTCAAAGGAACCTCTCATCATCTATTTTCATATCTGGGCAGCTCTGTGATGTCATTTATGTGAATACTCCCTCCAGTGGTGCAGATGGCAGCCCATTCATCCACTCCATGTGACTCATCCATGTGGTGTGAATCTGCCAGAGGGGATCCACCCACCATGCTGGGATCCTTTCTCTAGATTACTTGACACCAAGTGTATAAACAATGAAACACACGAGTTGTCCATCAATTATTTTCACCTTCCCCCAGCACTGAGCACAGTGCCTCAAAAATAGTAGGTGTTTACTGACTCACTGCCTTTCCTCTATGATTGAATTCTCTTTTTTTTTTCTGGTTATACATTTCTCTGATGTCATTTTTATGCCCTCCCTCTTGTACGGCTCTTCATTTGCAATGCTTATATGCCCACCATACACTTCACCATTACCATTTGGTGATCCTCAGATAAAAAGCTTCAGAAAGTGTGGTGTTTGATGACTCATAGATATACAACAGCACCAAAAGAATGGGTCTTTATTTAGGGAAAATCTTGAATTGTCCAAAGAACTATACAATTTCAAGAGCCAATCTTTCCCTTCTCTTCCGTTTCTTTTTCCAATTCTGCCATCAGCCCATGGTCCAGTTTCTAATCGAAATAGAAATACTAATGAATGGGCTAAATAAGTTATTTAACTAACTGCATATCTTGGTCTTGACAATAGGCATTCTCATCCACTTGTAGCTTGTTTTTATGTGGATAGTGAATGTCTTCTGTCATATATAACTGAAAAGTCAGTAACCTCAGTGCAAGATACATGAAAACTCTTCAGGAGAATATCAGATGAACAAGGGCATACCATTCCCTGAATAGATTGGGCAGCAGGAATTTTACTGTGGAGAGAAGATGTTTTATATCCTCCCAGGAGGTATAAGTAAAATTTGTAAGATTGCAAAGATATAAAAAGTGCACAAGAATGGAAATTTGACTTGGGTTTTTCCTCCTCTGGAAGCCCTCTGCTGCATAAGCAGGGCCTGGAAGGGCCAATTCTGGAATCACCAAACCACTCTGCATACAGCATTGGGCCAGCTATGATGGGCCCTTCTGGGAAAGTCTTATTCTTATCAATAATTCATCCCTGAGCAGCCAAGGAAGATGCTAGGAAGTCCTGCATTCCAGGATGACTCAGACAGAAAGTGCCAGTCCCTAAGGGGAAGGTGCAGAGATACTCTTCACATACTCAATGTGTGATCTCAATGTCCATCCTCTCTCCAACAATAGATACTAATTTACCCATATTCATCCATATCATCCTGTAAGTTCATAGAAGGGGTTCCAACTAATGTATTGGGGACCTTCGTTGAGTTTTCTTGACATCAGAAAGATACCTAATAGGGAATCTGCCACTTATCCCTTATCCTGGCCATGTGACCAATCAGTCTTTTTCTTTAATTGCCTCCTTTATATTGCTTTTCTTTTACAATTTCTTGTTTGCTCTATATTCCAGTCTGGTCATGACCACCATGTGTCCTTCCATTGCTTTTAGAGGGGGCTCTGTGGTTTTTCTAATTTCCAAAGTGGTTTCATATGCCTTTCAATTAAACCTGCTGGGAGGTTGGCAGGGATTGTTGTACCCATTTTCCATATGAAGAAAGCAGCGACAGAACAGGAAACACAGAGAAGCAGTAGAAAGGGGAAAGGAAACATAACTTGGGGAGGGTGACTGGGATATCATCCCAGGGTACTGATTTTAAGGAGCACCCCAATTTAGAGAATGCTGATAACATTTGTTGTCTGGCAGCATAGAAACAACAGAATTTCTCATTGATTTCTCATGAATAATTAGTTAATATGTAAAAATACAAGATAGCTAGAGGGATGAACTTCTTTCCTGCTCTATCCTGTCCTGTTCCACTCTTGGCAGCATTCCCAACAGCTGTCTCAATCAGTATCCCAAGCTCAGCAATTTTTTTCCACCATGGTGCACCATTCCTATCCCTCCCACTGCCCACTCCTCGGAAGGTGAAGTCTAGTCCCTCTGCCCCAGGCACAGACATTGCTAGTTGTATTGCCCCCTCTGAGAGGGGGCAATTTCACAATGGCTTTGAGGAGATGGCACATAAAGGTCAAATGAGACAAAATAAAAGACATGGGGAAAGGCCAAATGAACAGGACCTCAGAGACCCAGATTTGCCTTATTCCCTTTCTCCCCAGCTCTAAGTCATATGTATCTGCTCCTCTGGGCTCTTCTCAGAAAGAATTCCAAGTCAGTCCAAGTCATCCTCTTCCTCAGCTCTCTGATTTCAGCACTTTGGCTTCCTCTGTAGCTTGAAGAATGCTGGAGACACCAGCCTTGATTTTACTAAGCAGCTCGGCTCCCAACAGTTGACTTTTAACACACTCAATGCTTACATTTTCATCCCAGCTAAGAGGGACCTCCTGAGAATCCTTCGTGGGGCTCACATAAACTGCAGGAAAGGTGAGAGAAGGATCAATAATTCCTACTCTCTGGAAGCTCAGGGTCTGGGTGTAGACACATGACATGAAGATAATGAGAGATATTCTTTCTAGTGAAGTCAAATGGTTGAGTACAAAGACATTTGGCATCCACAAGAGTAAGGGGGAATCAAGGAAGTGAGATTGGTTATGAAAGTCTTCTTGGAGGAGACAGCCTTTGAGCCAAGAATTGGACTGTTGGAGAGAAATAATGTTCTGCCCCCATTCCAAGTGGGGAAAAAGGCTTAAATAAAGCCAAACCATTGAAAAATCTCATTCTAGTCAAGTGCCTTCTCTTCCCACTATGGACAATACTAAGTGTATTTAGAATCATAGTTTTGGGACAGAGAATTTAGGGAAATGGAATCTCAGAAACAGATGGGAAGTGATTCACCAAGGATCATATAGACAGAGGTAAAGTCAGACTAGAACCTGACTCTGGCTCCCTAATCTAGGGATCTCTCTATGATCTCATGATGCCTCTGCCCCTGAGAAGAGAAGAACAATTTAAATTCTTCAATCTGGAATTCAAAGACCTCCATAGCTGGACTCCAAAGGAGATAGACAGAGAGAGGGAAAGAGGGATAGAATCATCCTGTTACAATGAAAAGCCCATTTGGATGCAGAATCAAAAAACAAACTCTTGGTCTGATTCTGTCATGACCCAGATGTGTGAAGATGGGCAGTCACTTCATTTCACTGGAACTCAATTTTCTTACCTGTAAAATGGGGGTAACCAATGCTTTCACTACTTGTTAATGAGACAATGTATAGAAAGTGCTTTGTAGATAGAAGCATACAATGTGAGTTTTAATATGGTGGTGCACATAGTGCTTTGTGTTTGTTCATGCTGGTATAGGTATATGCCTATATAACATATAACGTGTTTTACTCCTTTGAAAATCCCCTAAGGAAACACTGCTACTTCTCCATAGCAAGAAGCCCCAGGCTCTTTCCACTAACAGACCTCAAGTTCAAACATTGTTAATTATCCCCTTTGCCTTAGTAATTAATTCATCTCCCTCCCTCTTCCTCCCTCTGCCTCTCTGCTCCTCCCCCAATCCTAGCTTCTTCTCTTCCTGCTTAATTCTCCCTCCATCCTCAAGGTGAAATGAGAGCTTCAGCCAATATCAAAATAACTCACATATGAAACATCCACTTTCTTCTTAAATCTGTTCATTTTCACATGTAAATGTATTATAGCATGCATTTCACCCTGAGGATGGAGGGAGAATTAAGCAGGAAGAGAAGAAGCTAGGATTGGGGGACGAGCAGTGAGGCTGACTCTCTCTCTCTCTCTCTCTCTCTCTCTCTCTCTCTCTCTCTCTCTCCTCTGCTTTTGCCCCCTCACATGTCTCCCCTTGTCTTTCCTCTCTCTCCTCCTATTTTCTCCCTCTTCCCTCAGGCTCCCCACTGTTCCCTGTCTCTCTTTTCCTTTCTTTATTACCTTTTCTACTCCTCTCCTTCACTGTCCTGCCTTTTTTTCTTCCCTTTCCTCTTTACCTCTGTCTCTTACTAATCTCCTGACTGTCTCTGTCTTTCTGTTTGCTTCTGTGTCTCTTTCTATCTCTGCCTCTGTGCCTGTCTGTCCCTCTCTCCCTCCCTCCTTTTCTCTCTTCTTTCTCTCTCCCTCTTTCTTCTTCCTTCTCCCTCCCCACCTCCCCATACCCCCTGCCATCCTAGCACACTGGGGAAAATAGCAGAGGATATATCTGCAGAGTCTCCTGGGAGGAGCTGAAATCCTGAGACACTGAGCTCTTTCCCCACTCAGTACTTGAATCCCCATAAGAAAGCAGGAAAAGAAGCTACTCCCTGCTTCATTTCACTTTGCAGAATTGTGTCTTTAAGATGGGATTTGGAGTCCTTAAGGGAATAATGCATGTTCCTTGTAGTCTCCCAGTTACAAGCCTAAGATTTCCAAACAGCTGTTAGGATGAGCTCTGCTAGAGTCACATTTGCTCAGAGCCCCTCTCCCTGACAGCCTCCCTCTTCTGTTGGTGTGTCTCCCCTTTTCCCTCAGAACATCCTTCTCCCCTCTCCCTCCCTCTCTCCCCATCCCCTTCATGCCTCAAGAGTGCCATCTCCTGGCACAAGGTCAAAGTGACTCAGAGGAAAATGAACATTTCTGAGCTGAATGGTGCTGAGCTCACTAAATGGAAATTAAGCTTGGAAATTGCATCCAACAAAGCTCACCAGGGATGGATGGATGTGAGGACCCAGTGACAAAGTCTCAGGGGTCTTGAAGTAGAAAAATCCTCCCAATCTGAGACCATGTTTATCCTACCAGGAGCCTAAACTTGGGGAGGGCTGGAGAAAGGGGAATGGAGAAATAGAGATCCCTCTCAGTCCTAGAGGGAGCGCCCTTAGCACTGTGCTTCTCTCTTCAACCATATCTGAGATCTCAGCCATGGAAGAATCCCTTCCACCAATGCCAAATGCAATCCAAACACTCCTTCTCGTCAGACAAGTAAGCACTTCAGAAAAGCTTTTTTTATTCATTGATTGACACATCTACAGACTCATGGAATCTTGGTACAAAAGGCATCTTGGAAATGATCTAGTCCAGCCACTTCCCTTAGTAGTTGCAGGAACTAAAATCTGGAGAAAACAAGAGACTCACCCAAGGTCATGCAGGTCCAAGATTTGAGATCAGGCCTTCATAGCTCTGGCATAAAATCATGAATCTGGAGCTAGAAGAGACCTTGGAAGTAATCTAATCCAACCCTTTCATTTTACAAAGGCTCATACTTGTTCAAGGTCTCCTGGTTAATAAAAGTCAGAGCAAAGACTTGGAATCAGAACTTAATAATTCCAAGGTTGATGATGGATATATACTAGGCTCCATTCCTCCTCATCCAATAAAACCCTAAAATCACAGATGCCTCTTTCTTTATAGGGACCTCCCTGGGGAGAGAGGGAGAGGGAATGTAAGCAGATACCAATATAGACTGTTTCATATAACTTAATTTCATCTGACTGCTACTCCTGTCTTGCCAGTGGGCTCCCCAAGGTGCCCTGATCCACGTTCCCCTCCCTTCTAACACCAGAGGGAGGAATGAGCTCTGAAACCATAGTGTCTATTTCTATCCAACCTTAATTTCTTCTTCCCCTGTTTCCCATATCACTTGATGTCCTAAAAATCAAAATTCATATTTATCTAATGATATACAGCTTTTGAATCATTTTTATAGTATCTTAGATCCATGGAACACTAGTGCTGGAAAAGAAAACCCTCAGAAACCACCTAGTCCATTTCCCTGTTCTACAGATGAGAAAACTGAGGCCCAGGGGACACAAACAGTAAATCTACCTATTCTCTCCTCTGTACCATACTGTTCTTTTTTCCCCCTGGATTACTCTCTCTCCAAAACATGCTTGCTTTCCAGAGATGCCTGGCATCTCTTACCTAGTGTCTCCGCCCTCCCTCTGGAACCCTTCATAAATAGAATCTTTCTTTCTAGAAGCTTCTATACCCCCATGCAACCTGGAGGCCCCACTTCCATCATGTTACATGAGAGGTGAGATGTCAATCAGATGAGACTGATCAATGGAAAATATTCTGGATTCAGGATCAGAAGACCTGGGTTCAAATCTTACCTCTGTTACCTACCACTTGGGTGACATTGAGCTTGCCGTTTAACCTCTCTTGTCATTAGTTTCCTCAACTGTAAAATAAAAGGCTTGGGCTAGAGGCCATTCCAGCTCTAGATCTATAATGCATATGAAACATCTGGGTCTCTTCAATATGAGGGGTCACCCTGTTGCATGGGACAGCCCAGGTGTCCTTCATCAAGCAGATGAGGGAGTGACAAGATCCTGGCCTAAGAGGGCACCTCCCTTCTGGGTCATTAAATCCCCCTCCTCTTCCTGCTGGGCTTAAATATGATCCCATCCAAGGTTGAGCCCCTGGGGACCCTGCTTCCTCCACAGATATAATTCTCCTTGTCTTCCTTGCCCCCCACACTTCGAGTTCCAGTTGGCTAAGGCAAGATATGGCCATTTAAAAAAAGCTTGCTGCTTTCTAGCATTATTGGCAGCTTTGTTTTTTTTTCCTGTAGAAATCTCTAAATTTAAAAAAGGCAACTGGAACTGGCTGGGACAGGATAATAGACTCATAGATTTCTAGACCTTTACAACTCAAGGGACCCCAGAGCTCATCTGATCCTTGTACTACCTACCTCACAGGCTGGAGAGAGAAAAGTGCCTTTAAAGCCTTGCAATGTTCTAGAAATGAGTGTCTGATTATTAGTGTTATCTTGTCTGTGGAAGTCCCAGATAAGGTAAGGAGAAGAGGACTGGTTAAAAGAGGTAATTAAGCTGAGTCCAACAAAAAATCAAGTGACATAGACTGGTTAAAACAGGCCCTGGCCCCAGGGCCAGTGAAGGAAAGTGGTGACACATAGATAGAAGCAGCCACAATTACCCATGACTCAGGTTTTAACATCAAAGGAATCCTACTAATCCATATGTATACCCTTGTCTGACCTGTTCCTTTTTGGTGTACTCCAAGGTACCCCGGGGTCTGTTTACCAAGACTTGGGACATCTAGAAAAGACTCCCTTTGCTTTCCTTAGTACATTCCACACACAGGATCGATATTCCTTGGGTCATTCCAAATCAGTCCATAATCTGAATAAAGCTGATTTCTCTGATCATGATGACACATAGAGCTTCATTTCCCAGAACTAAACTAAGACTGAGACCAAAGAGTGGTAAGAAAGAGGTACATATCTCCTTCCATCATCTTTGTGTTAGTGTTTTGCCATGGGTTTATATGCTATTAATAAACCACGTAATTAGATTAGAGGCAAACATCACAGTGTTTCTGTTCCTTAAGAATGAAAGAGAAACAGCCTAGGTGTAGGGGATAGACACCTGTCTTTGGATTGAGGAAGAGTTGACTTCAAATCCTGCTATATGTGTGTATGTATGTATGTGTGCATGCATAGATGGTATGTGTGTATATGTATGTATACACATACATTCACATATATAACATATTATAGATATAAATATAACAGATATGATCTTGAATCATAGTCTTAAAGATTATAACCTCATAGAGCTGAAGGAACCAAAGAAATCATCTAATTCAATCTCTTTGTCATATAGGTAAGAAAACTGAATCACTAAGAGGAAATGACTTGCCTAAAGTCATACAACTGATTAGCATCTATGATCAAGTGGAATTTAATAGTAAGGAAACAACATCAGAAAAAATAGTATGATTAATTATATAAGCAACAAAACCCACATGATTATGTCAATAGATACTGGGGGTGGGGGGGAAGGAAGCCTTTGGCAAATTGAAACACTCATCTATATTAATGTTTTTAAAACAAAAGTATAGAAATTCCCTCCTTTAATATGATCAAAAACGTATATCTAAAATCAAGCTAGTATTAGTTGCAGTGGAGAAACACTGGAAGTTTTCTCAGTAAGTACAAGAGTAAAGCAAGTATGCACCCATTCACCCACTGTTATTTGACATAGTTCCAGAAATACTAACTATAGCAATACGCAAGACAGAGAAATTAAAGGTCTAAACATAAATGAAGAAGAGGCAAAATTATCCCTATTTGCAGATGGCATGGTAATTTACTTTTTAAAAATATAAAAATAAGTAAAGAAGCCAATTGAGATTATTAAAAGCTTTAATGGAGTAGCAGAACAAAATAAATACACAAAAACCATTAGCATTTTTACAGTGCTAAAAAAAATTGAACAAGAGAAAAGATAGAAAAATAAATCCCATTCAAAGTAATTACAAAATGCAGATGATATTTAAGAGTTAACCCCCAGACAAACTCAGGGCTTTTATGAATATAACTATAAAACACTCTTTTTAGAAATAAAGAAAGATAAATAATAGGAGAGATATTTACTATTCATACTTGGGCTGAGTCAATATAATAAAAATGACAGTACTGCTTAAATTAATTTACAAATTTAGTGCTATGCCAATAAAACTACCAAAGAGAATTTGACAAAATAATAACACAAGTCATTTGGAGGAACAAAAGGCTTAGGATATCAAGAAAAAGAATGGAGTGGGGAGGAGGGGGGAGAAATGAAAAGGGAGTGATATTAACAGAGCTCTAACTTTATTATACATCAGTAATCATCAAAAGTATTTGAAAGTGGTTAGAAAATACAAAAATAGATCAGTGGAGCAGATTAAATAAGACCCCAGAGCAATTAAACTCTTTATCCCAGTGTTAGATAAATACAAGAATACATAACATAGAGAAAAAACTCCTATCATTATACAATAGATTCATAATTGGAAGGGAGTTGAGAGTTAATCATCTTTGTTTTACAGATAAGGAACCTAAAGCACAGAGTGTTCAAGTTACTTGCCCAAGGTTACCCAATCGATCAATAATTAGGAGAACTGGGATTTGCACTCAACTCTTAGACCCAGAGTTCTCTGTATAAATGGTCAAAGGATCATAGTTCATGAGTTGTAAAGGTCACCTTCATTTTAAAGATGAATAAACTGAAGCCCAATAAAGTTAAATGACTTGCACAAGTTCATACAGATAGTAAGTGGAAGAGTTGTGATTCAAATTAACAAGTCAACAAACATTTATTAAGCACTTACTGAGTGTTGGGCTTGGTGATAAATACTGGGTATACAAATACAATAAAAAAGAAATACCATGCCTGATTCCAAGAAGTCTATAGAGAAGATATAAGGAAACATAAAAGGAAACTAAAAAGTGGAGATGGGGGAGAAAGTTTCTGCAAGATGGAGAGAACAATCCAGAGAATCAGCAATGGAACCTAGAAAGAAACAAAGGATTGCACATGGTGGGCCTAATCCCTTCCTTAAAACAAAGGTTCGGGAAGGAGCTGACCATTCAAAGGAAGGAGCTACAGGGCTGAAGGATACCCTAGGGTGAGGTCACAGGAACATAGTGTTGCCTGACTAACAAACCATTTTCAAAAAAAGAGAAATTCAAATGAGTAATAACCATATGAAAGAACATTCTAAATCATTAGTAAAAGAAAATGCAAATTAAAATAACTCAAAGGTTTCATACTGTACCTATCAAATTGGAAAAGACAGTCAGTATTCAATGGTGGAAAGACTATGGGAAAACAGGCATATTGATGCACTGTTGGTGGAACTGTAAATCTGAATAACAATTTAGAACTGTGAAAGCAAAGTCACTAATCTCGTTACTCTCTTTAAGGCATCCCGTGACTGGCACACACCATAAGAAGGCCAATAATCAAAATTGGCATCCCATGCTTAGCAAGATGCTAATGTGTACAAGATGCAAGATGGTATCCCACTATTTGATAGTAAAAAACTGGAAACAAAGAGAGGGTCCGTAGATTTGAGAATGATTTGAATACATTTTAGTATATGGATGGAATAGAATTTGATTGTGCTATAATAAATAATAATTATAAGAAATTCAGAGAAGCATAGGAGGGCTTGTATGTCCTTGGCACAGAGCAAAGGAAACAGAAACCAGAAAGTAACATGTGTGCATAATAATGTAAATGGAAACAGTACTAAAACATACCCAAATTTAGATGAAATGAAATAACCAATCTTGATTCCGGGGGGGGGGGAAAGGAGGAAATATGCCTTTCAATGGAAAGATTTAGTGACTATGGGTATTGTGAACACTGTCAAATATTGTCATTTTGTCAGTTGAGTTTTCCTAAGATTTTTCTTTGTCACAAGGGAGCCTATGATGATGAGTTGGTGGGAAGCAATAATGATGTAAAAACAAAACAAAACAAAACAAAAGCCTGAATGAAAGGTATCAATGGAGGTAGAATGAGAATTATTTTCAGGTAGGATAAGGGGAAAGGAGCCAGTGTTCAGTTACACAGAAATGCTATTCAAAATCATGGAAGCAGCAGAGATCAGGTTCAACAAATACTTGTAATAAATTAGAAAAAGGAGAATGGAAGGGAGTTCACTGACAATGGACGGAAGAACTCCAGAGACAAAATCCATGATTCTCCTGACACCAGACCCTGGCCATTAGCATCAATCTCTATTTGGGGTTGGCTAGATAGGTCCTGTGTTTACTGTCACCCCTGCCTAACCCTCCCCCCCTTGGCCATCCCAGACTCAGAAGGGATAGTTTCCATCAATAGGTGTTATGTGGGTATCCCCATCCTGTATTCTCTTTTTCTCCAAACATTTGTAGCTGATTCCTTTAGCTTTCTCTTCTGTGATATGTCTAATTGGAGTTAAGAAAATCCAGAGAAATGCATCCTCCTCTCCTGACCAGCCTACAGGAGAAGTAGTTCAGTGGTCTCTGTCTAAATTAAGGACTTTGCTTTTCCCAGATCCTGTCCTGACATTTTCAGTTATCAGATGTTGCACCCACCCCTAAAACCAACTCTAGACTAGGCCCTTAATGCCATCCATAGACGAATCCTTAATTCTAGCTATAAATTAAACCTTGCAGTCCTTATCCTTGGCCACAGACTGATCCCAAACTCTGGCTACAGGGAGGTGGTGCAGTGGATAGAATGCCAGACCTAAAGTCAAGAAAATCAGTGTTCTAATCCTGCCTAAGACTAGCTGTGTGACTCTGGACAAGTCACTTAACCTCATAGCTTCAGTTTCCCCATCTATAAAATGGGAATAATAGTGCTACCTGCTTTATAGAGTTGATGTGAGGATTAAATGTGAATGAGATAACCTTTGTTAAAGTGTGTTACAAACCTTAAGTGTATATAGTTGCATATAAACATGTCATTATAATATGTGTATGCATAGAAACACATATATACATGCATATACATATGTATAAATGTTATGTGTGTATATGTATGTGTGAGTATATATATATGCTGTTATTATATTATGCTATCTTCAGAGACAATACTGGCCACACGTTGACTCCTCAACCTTTACCACCCATTAAATATTAACCATAGTCATAGACTGACTCCCACCATGGATACAAAGTAGGGGTACTTCCCAATTACCCAAATAATCATACTTTCAGAATGTATAATGAGAAAGGATCATAAAACTCATTTAGTCAAGCTCCCTCATTTTACATATGGGAAAAGCCAAGCCCAGAGAACCTCAGCCCTCCTGCCAGCTCTATGCTATACCCAGAGCATACAGCAGGTGGTGGGCTTTGCTTAAGCCTAGTCATTGCCATGGTTCTGCTACTCAGTGGATTTCCTCTGGTACTCTATTTTTCCCATAGACCCTGGAGGCCACATGCAGGGTCATCTGAGGTTTCTAATTCCCTTTCTGTTGCCTATGGGCAAACAGAGCTGTTTAGAGAAATTGAAAGTTCCAAAAGTATGTAATGTTTGGGAGTTTGTCTATCCCCTGAGGCGAGATTGATATTCCCTGCCTTTAGCCTGGTTCAGGAGAGTGTGAAGGACTTTATACTAGATTGATCTTGTAAGTTGTTACTAGGTGCATAGAAATTTAAGTAACTGCTATGCAGGCAGGGATACTCCTCCAGCATCTGTCCAAGAATCCAGGACATTCTAGCTTACATCCTGGTTGCACCAGAGGACCTCTGAGGTACTTTCTAACTGGAAGATTCTACTGCTTTCAGATGGGCATACTGTCTCCATGGTTAGAATGAGTGTCTCAGGAGTATTTCTCTCCCCAAGTGGAGGGACAGAGGCACCCTAAGGGAAACTGAGAGGAGAGGAAAAGGGAAAGAACAGTGAAGGAAAGCAGAGCAAAGGCTCAAAGTTGCAGTTATGTCATGAGAAAATTCCCCCTTGTAGACAAAGGGTCCAGAAACCCTATTTCATTCCTTATTTTGTGTTGCTGGGGAGTCTTCTTCACATTACCCTGTCTCTGAACCATTCTCTCTCCACCCCCATCCACAAAGTACATGCCCTGGGAGATTTAACCCACTCAATTTGGGAACACCTAGTGTGGAAACATCTTCCCTTTGCCCATCCTCCCACACCCCCACCCTCATTAGTGAGCGTGAAAGCACAAACCCACGTGATTAATGGTCTTCTATATGTAGCTGGCCCAGATATGTTCCTTCACATTCCTCCTCAACCTTCATCTTGCCAATCATTCTGCAAGTACCTTCCTCATTCCCCTCACAAAGGGATACTGGTAAATATTTAACAACTGGCTCTTTGAAAAGCATACACTTTTAAGTTTCATCTGCATTATTAGCATTTTCCATCACTTTTCTGAGTCTAGATAATCAACAAAACAATAAATCAAGCCTTGACTTTTAGTATTTGCCTATTTCTGTGGTGTAAATTCTTTCACTGAAAATTTAACACCCTCCCCCCCACCTCTCCAAGACTTCCTGGGGGAAAAAAACACAGTTGAATTAAAAATACCATTGCTCCTTGAAACTACCTTGTGACCCCATCATCCATGTAACTTCAAAAATAAAATACTTTTTCCCTAGCCACCATCCCTTTATATGTGTTTTCACCCCATTAGAATGTAAGGTCCTCGAGGGTAAAGATTGTATTACTTTTGTTTTTGTACTGCTATCCCTGTATATTTGACATAAACATGTTGGACTAGGTCCATTCTAACAACAAGGACTTTAAAAAAATACTTTTTCATCCACCCATCCATCCATTCATAAAGTGATGAAACAGAAAAGATGATTTTTAAAAAAGTATTTCAATTGTGTGCTTTGCAATTTAAAGAGCTTGTTAGTTCAGGATTTAGACTTCCGTTCATCTCATGAGCTTAACTCTTGGGGGAGGGAATCATGGAGTATCCTCTCCTCCTCATCCTGACAATTCCAAAAGGATCCTTTCCATTAGACTAAGGTAAACTGTTTCTATTCAATCCTCTGGTGGCGAGAACAGTCCAATCCTAGTGTCTTCAGAAAGGCTAATCTGTTCCCAGGAGGTCAGAGCAAGGGATAAGACCAGAATTGAATGTAAAAGTCAACATGCGTTCCAACCAGGTCAAGGTACAGTATAAATATGACCCTATGGATGTAACCTAAAATCACATTAGCTTTTGCCAGTCAGTCAATAAAACATTTATTAAGCACCTGCTACATGCTATGAGCTAAGTACTAAGGATACAAAGAAAGAGAAAAACCCAGTGTTAGCTATCCAGAAACTCATAGTCTGATGGGAAGATAACACACAAAGAATTATGTGCAAACAAGCTACATGCAAGATAAATTGGAAATAATCTACAGAGGGAGTCACTAAAATTAAAGGGATTTGGGAAAGGCTGCCTGAAAAAGGTAGGATTTAAGTTGGGAATTTCAGTGAAACCTAAAAGGGAAGATGAGGAAGAGAGAGCAGGCCAGGCATGGAACACAGCCAACAAAAATGCCTGTGTAACTGTACCGATTCGTGTTAATCTTGCAGCTCCTTATAGAAGGGTTGTCTCATGAACTATTACTAAACCATCTCATCCCCATCTTGTACATGTAACACTGGTCTTTTTAAGCAAAGCATGGGGCATTTACCCTCTTTTGATTTTTATCTTATTATATTCTACCCATTGATTGTCTTAACTATCTCTCTTAGTGCCATGTCATTTGTGTATCTTGAAAAGTGTTCTCTGCTTCTTTCTTGTTAGACCTAAAATAGTTCCCAGTTTAATGAAGTAGATGAAGCTCCACCCTCAGAAACTTCCCATTTTACTATTATGCTATAAGAAATGATAAGTAAAATGCTTTAAGAAAATCCTGGGAAGACTTACATGAACTGATGCAAAGTGAAATGAGCAGAACCAGAACATTGTACATAGTAACAGCAATATTGTGCAATGATCAATTTGAATGACTTAGCTATTCTCAGCAATACAAAGATCCAAGACAATTCTGAAGGTCTTAGTATGAAAAATGCTATCCACCTACAGAGAATGAATTGATGGAGTCTGGATGCAGATTAAAAGATACTATTTTTTACTTTATTTTTGTGGGGTTTTTTATTCTGTTTTCTTTTATAACATGACTAATATGGAAATATGTTTTGCATTACTGTACATGTATAACCTATATCAAATTGCTTGCCATCTCAGGGAAAGAGGAGGAGGAGGAGGAGGAAGAGAATTTGGAACTCAAGATTTTTTTAATGTTAAAAAGGGGTTTTTTATGTAATTGGAAAAATAAAATATTAAAAACAAAATTTCCCATTCTCATAGAGTAGATCAACAGCAGAAAAATCATGTATCTAATTTTTTAGGATTTACAAAGCACTTTCTTTATAATGACCCTGTAATATGGGTGGTGCAAGTCTTACTAGACCATTTTGTAAATATGGAAACTGAGTCTTATGAAGCTAAATAATTTTACTCATGGACATAGTTACTAGGTCTCAGAGCTGATATGCAAACTCAGGTCTTATTAGTCTAAGTTCAAGCCATCCCCATGACCTATAAATACATACAAAGTCATAAATAAGGTAGGCTTAGTAAACTAACAAGTGATAATGTGACACATGTCTAGCCTGGTCTGGTAGTCATTAAAACCTAGGTTCTAGTCCTGTTCCTGATGCATCCTTACTATATGACTATGGGAAAGTCACTTAACATCTCAATGCCCGAGACAGCTCTTTGACAACAAACTGCAGATAGTGTGCCCTTCTGCTTCTGCATTGGCAGCTTCATGTGTGACCCTGGCCAAGTAATTTCATTTCTCTGGGGCTCAGATTCTTTACCTGTAAAATGAAGAGGTGAATTGGACAACGTCTGAGCGTCCTTCCTTTTCTAAATCTTTCCTTCTAGGGAGTTTACATACCATAAGATACTTAAATTTATAAAACCACAGTTCTAGTCCCAAAAGAATGGAATATAAGGGAAACAAGTAGGACCAGTAATAGCGTGAAGCCTAGGGGTGGAAGACAAGGGACTGTGTGCAGACAGCCTGTCTGGAAGAGCTTAACAGCTTCTCCTGTGGAGCTGAAGACTCCCTGAAGCTGAAGACTGCAGAGGAAAAGGGAGAATTGACTGGATGGTGAATTAGTCCTCCTGCCAGGCACTGAGGCCCTAGGGAAATAAACGGAAACTGTTGCTGGGTGGAGAGGCTGGAATCAGTGAGAAGTTTGTAACATACCCCTTTCCCACCTAGCCAGCTGGGCATGTCCTCAGGTGATCTGACTCCAGGGTTGGATTTCCATTTCTGGGTGCTTGCTGTTCTTTGGACAAGGCTCACTGCACAAGGTTCCATCCACCCTTCCCACTCAAACAACTGGGAAAATTCCCTTGATACTTTCTTGCTCCAGCAGTTGGCAGAGGGTGCACATAACAAACACCAGGAAGGGAAGCTTTAAGTAAGCAGAGTTTGCCACAAGCCTTCTGCAGCAGACCAGTAGGAATGGATGAGTCCTATTTTGCAGGTGCCAGCTTCCCCAGGAGTTGGTCATGTGTGTTGCCCATGTCAAGCTGCTGGGCTCCATCCTGACTCCCTTCCATTTCCTCTTGAATTATGGAACCTGCATGAACCAGTTCTGCCAGCATTTATTCAATTAATTAAAAATAGAATGCCTTCTGTTATCTTGAGAAAGGCTGCCCATGGCTGTACTTGCTTCTTCTGTCCGGTGGATCTTAGAGAAGCAGCTAGCAGCTTTGGGATGGAATCATTCATTCATTCATTCATTCACACACTCAATCAGCAAAAGATTAGGTGAGTCCTCTGTGTAATGGGCTGCACAGGACACTGGAGGAGATAGAAATGCATAAAAACACAGTCCCTGCCTTCAAATAGACTAAAACCCAATGTGGGAATAATAGACCCTGAATAGATATCTAATAATAGACTAAATAATATGCTAGAAAAACACGAAGGCACAAGTTGTCAGAATAGAAAGGGACCTTGAAGGGCATCTGTCCAGCTTCCTCATTTTACAGAGAAGGGCACTGCAGCCCAGACAAGTGAAGTGATTTGTCCAAAGTTACACAGGGAGTAAGTGGTAGGGCTGATTTGACCCCAGGTCTCAGGACTCCAAATATTACCACTTATCACATTGTTGATCCCCAGTCAGCACCCTGGACAGGAGCCAGTGCAGGCTAATACTAGCCAGAAGGATACAGTCTTTCATCCAGTGATGGAGACTCAGCTATGAGAGGGCTGAGAAAAGTCAGACTCAGAGAGGTTGGATTGACTTGCTGAAAGTCACACAGCAGAGCTGGTCCATCACCAGTATGAGTATTTGGGAAGAGGCAGAGGTTTAAAGCTTGGGACCCTTACAGGAAGGAAACAAGCATTTATTAAGCATTTACTGCATGACAGGCACAACCATAGGAGGTAGGTACTATTATTATCTACATTTTCAGTTGAGGAAACTGAGGCAGACATTAGTCTAAGTGACTTGCCTAGAGACATGCAGCTAGTAAGTGTCTGAAGCTAGAATTGAACTTGGGTCTTTCTGACTCCAGGTCCTGTGCTCTATGCATTGAAGCACCCCCAGGCTCCTTTTGTCTTAGAGAGCATAAGGCATCTTTGGAGCCTTTCTTTGGTCAAGTGAAAGGCTTCATTGTTCATTATGAAAGGCTCATCGTCATTGACATAGGGGCACTCAGTGCTGAGGGAGGAGGGGAAGAGGAGGAGCTAAGTGCAGGATCTATGAACCAGAGGTTCTAAGGGGATCGGCTACTGTCTAATGACCTCCATCACCAGAGATATCCAAGCATTCATTCAATCATTCATTAATTCAACGAGGACTTATTTAACAACCTACTATGTGCTGAGCACTGTGCTGGGAGCTAGAGATACAAAGATAAAAACAGAAAACAGTCCTTGAGCTTGATCAAGGAGCTTATGTTCTATGAGGGAAAAACTCTGCCCTGCTGATAAGTCGATACAAATCATGCACAAAATTAATACAGATCAATGTGAGGAAGGGAGGGTCCAAACAACTCTAAGAATCAGGAAAAGCCTGAGGTGACACTTGGAGAGAGTCCTAGGCTCCTAGATCATAGAGCTGAAAGACAGCTCAAAGGTCATCTAATTCCATAATTCCACCCCCTCATTTAATAGATGAGGAAACAGAGGCTGAGGGCTTTTACCCTAAGGTCACACAAGTAGTAAACATCAGAAACAGGATTTGAACCCAGGTCCTGAGCGTTGCCTCAGAAATCTGAAGCCTGGGAAAGACCTTAATTTAGAAAGGCCAAGTGCATCCTGGCTATCACCAGTCATCCTGACTTTTGTCTTGCCACTGGACTTCAATGATTCTGGAGGAGAGAATGAAGCTGATGACTTTGCACATCCCTTCCTCACTTAAGTCCAATTTATTTGAAAGTCAAAAATATCTACCGCCCTCATGATGTCTTTGGTTGTCTTCAAGAATGAAGAAAAAACAACAGCAACAATGCTGTTAAGGGGCTATGAGATCAGAGAAGGGAGAAATCACTTCCAGTTTGGCAATGGGAGGACGGGATGTGGAAAGACGGGGATGTGTCAGGGTAGGTTATACTGAGGAGGCAACCCCTGGTCTAGGCTTTGGAGGCTGGATCAAATGTCAATAGAGAGAGGTGGGGGAACAATTTTCAGTTTGGGGGCAGCAGATGAGGATGAGTAGGAGCAAGAAATTCATCTGGTCCCTATTTGCTTAAAAACTGACTTGGGAAACAGAAAGGAATGTTCCAGGATGGCTTTATTTGCTCTCTCTCTCTCTGCCTGTCTGTCTCTCTGTGTCTCTGTCTCTGTCTCTCTCTGTCTCTGTCTCTCTCTCTCTCTGCCTCTCTCATTCTCTCTCCACTTTCCCTTGCCCTCATCCCAATCCCAATGCAGTATGAAGTCTAGACCCTGCTACAAGTCCCTTGCCTGGAGAAGAAGTCAATCACTGGGAAGTTCAAGGAAAGAATAGCTGTGCCCAGATCTTCTCTTGGCTATTTCTTGTATGTATGTATAATACAACTGTCACCCCAATGCCTGCATTCACTCTCCTGAAAAATGACTCTCTTATCTCTATGCAGGGCCCATTTGCCTCAGGACAGTCCAGGAAAAATCGCTCTCATGGTCTGCCACCCCCCTCCAACTATCCAGTAAGATTAGGGAGTGGCAAGGGGACGGCGGATAGAGGGCTGGACTTGCCGTCTAGAGACCTAGATTCAAATCCTGCATCTGACTCTTACTACCTGTGTAATCATGGAAGGAACCAAGCATTTATTAAGCACCTACTATGTGCCAGGCTCTGTGCTGAGCATGTTACAAATATCATCCTTTTTGATCCTCACAACAGCCCTGAGAGGCAGGTGCCGTTATCCCCACTTTACAGTTGAGGAAACTGAAGCAAGCAGATCATGGAGCTAGTAAGTGTCCAAGGCAGTATTTGAGCTCGGTTTTCTTCACTCCAGGCATATTGCTCTAACCTCTGTGCAACCTAGCTGCCTTTGCCAATCATTTTGTCTCTTGGGCCCTTATTATCTTCCTCCATAAAATGAAAATATTGATATTCACACTACTGATTCCTGCCTAATGATTTTTGTGAGGAAAATATTTTGTAATCCTGAGAGTGCTGTGGAGTGCTAGCTGCCCTGGAGTAAGAAAACCTGAGTTCAAATCTATCCTCAGACATATAATAGCTATGTGACCCTGCGTAAGTCACTTAACCTCTGTCTTTCTCAGTTTCCTCCACTGTAAAATGGGTATAATAAAAGCACCTACCTCCAAGAACAAGGGTAGCTAAGTGGCACCCTGGTGCATAGAGTACACTCATCTTCCTGAGTTCAAATCCAGCCTCAGATAATTACTAGCTGTATGACCCTGGGCAAGTCCCTTAATTCTGCCTCTATTTCCTCATCTGTAAAAAGAACTGGAGAAAAAAATGGTGAACCATTCCAGTATCTTTGCCAAGAAAACCCAAAATTGGGTCACAAAGAGTCAGACAGAGCTGAAAAAATGACTGAATGACAAAAACAATACCTCCCAGAGGTGTTGTGAGGATCAAGTGAGATATTTGTAAAGTGCTTGGCACACAGAAGGCTCTTAATAAATACTTCTTGAGTTGAACTATTCCATTTGAGTCCCAGCACAACCATGTAAGGCAAGGTACTATCAGCATGTTATCCAAAAACAAAACTAAGCTAAAAAAAATAAACATTAATATGCCAAAGTAACTTATAGCTATTATACATCATAAGAGGGTGATCTTTCAATTATCAAAATATGCAAGAAACATTTTGGAGAACTCCTGGATAGACATTTCACTTCACCTCAGCTTTCCACTGTCTCACTTAAAGTTCGTTTCTTCTGGCAAACCAGGTCAAGAGTTGGGCTCCTCTTCCAAGTTTTCTATTCCAAAAAGTGCTACCTTAGGGAGTACACCCCCCACCCTGTAATGCACCCTGTAATGCAACATAACTGAGGGACTTAGGAACCCTGACTTTTTGGACTAACCACTGCCTCTATTACTAAAAATGTCCATCTCACTATCACCATTTGGTTACCTGTGCTCAGGAGATAAACACAAAACAGAAGATACAGGTAGGGTTTTGAGGTCAAACTTACCCAGGCCAGCTCCTAGGCTGGCTACCACGTACAAACAGTTCTTCGTTTCTTCTGAGAAATTCAGGGAGCACTATACGATGAATATGTTCCAGAGATAAGAAAGAAGAGAGTGGAAATTATTTCCCGCTTTAGTCTACTGAGTGAGTAGCTCTTCCTGGTTCAGTGTATAATCTTTCAAATGTAGGCATCCCTTGCCACACCATCACAGAACCAAGGGACCAATAAAGGAATTACTTCTCCATCCCAAAACAATCAAATCCTTTACAACTGAACCACCCAGAGCAGCTCAGCCCATGCTCTCCTGTCAGTCTCTGCCCACACATGCTTTATAGGGTGTACACCAGTCCAACTCCCACTGCACTTAAATTTATTTTATGCCTCTGTGTGTGTGTGTGTGTTGTGTGTACAGAGGGGAAAAAATATTGGATGTAGACTCAGAAGACTTCATTTTGAATATCAGCCCTGAGATTTATTAATGTGTGATCGAAAGTAAATAACTTGGCTTTCTGTGTCTACATTTTTTTAAGCAATTGGGGTTAAGTAACTTGCTTAAGGTTACACGGCCAGTTATTTTGTGTGGGTGTTAAGTATCTGAAGCCAGAACCAATTCCAGGTCTCCCAACTCTGGGGCCAGCGCTCTTACTCACTGTGCCACCTGGCCACCCCTGTGTCTACATTTCTTTACCTATAAAATGGGTCAATAATATTTGTTCTATCCACCTCACAAGGTTGTTGCAAGGCAGGTGTTTTATGAACTTTAGAAAGGTATAGAGATATGAGTTGCTGCTGTTCATATCTCCATCAGAACAGGGACTTCATGAGGATGAGGCTTCTCCTCCCCCATCCAACAAGGAGCAATGCATGGAAAAACAGGGACCATTTCTCAAATGAACAGATGACATGAAGCCAGGAGGAAAAGCTAAGATGATCAATGGGCTGAATCTCATAAGATAAAAAGCAATAGGGGATAAATGGCGTACACTTGACTTAAAACCACCAACATCACAAGTACAAGACAAGGAAGATTTAGCTTAACAGGAGTTTATATGAGAAAACCCTGAGGGTTTTAGTAGATGGCAAAATCACTATGAATTGACCATAACATGATGCCCACCCACCCCCCACCATAAAATGATCCTAGTTTGCATTCAGAGGGTGAGAATTTCCAGAGGAAGGGTAGTGCTGGTCCTGGTGCACTCTGTCTTGGGGAAACCATTTCTGGGAGACTGTATGCATTTCTCAGTGCCCCATTTTATGAAGGACATTTATTAGATGTAGTCTATCAAAGATGAGCAAGCTGGAAGGCTAAAGCATCACACTATGTCTGGTTAAAGAAATTGGGGATGATTAGTCTGGAGATGAGAAGATTGGGTCACAGTCATCTTTAAATACGTAAAGGGCTATCATGTGACCAGCATGATCTATTTGTCATATTTGGTCCTAGAAGGCAACACTAAGACTAACAGACTGTAGTCTTGTCCTACACAATAACCACCAATAGTATCAAACAATTCAATGGCAGTAGTCACTTCAACCTCACGTAGGTGGAGGTTGTCGAGACAGCTTTGGGTTTAATAGAATGAAACACTTTTTATTGGAATTACCCAGAAGTAGAACGAAGGGACTCAGGATACAGTCAGTTTCCCAATATTGGGTATCTTTAAAAAAATGAAAGATAAAGGCTGAGTGACCTCTCTTTAAGGATAGTGTGTGTGTGTGGGGGGGGGGATTGTTGCTAAGGTTTAAGTTGGACTAAATAGCCTCTAAGATATCTCCCAACCCTGAGGTCCTGTTATTCTATAAAAGGGACTCCAGATGCTTACATATGCAGAAGGAAAACCTTATGTAGTCTAAGTCACAATTTCTTCACCTGTAATATGGGCTAATAATTTTTGCATTACCCATTTCCCAAGGTTGGTAATGAACCTTCCTACTCATATATTTACATTGAATTCATGTTCCTCAACTCAATGAACTCAGAGTCAGGCCCCACAGTCAGAAAGATATAGGTTGAAGTCATGCCTCCAACACATGCCAGTTCTGTGACCTTGGGCAAGTTACTCTAAGCAATTTTTTAAGATTGTAAGCTGCAGGAAAGCTGCTGGTGGGAATTGGTGGGAGGAGCTCCTCATCAGGGAGTTCTTTATACCAGTGAAATCCTAAATCCAGTTCCTATCTCCAACACAGCCAGGAGTTAGTTGTACATACATAAACAGATGATGCTGGGATGCAGTCTAGTTATGCTGGTGAAGAAATGAAGGAAGAAATGAAAAAGCATTTATTAAGCTTATTGCATGCCGGTTCCTGGTCTAGGCATTGAGAATATAAGTGTGAAAGTGAGAGAGTTCATGCCCATACAGAGCTCATATTCATATGAGGATGTCTAGGGTCAGGAAAACGAGTTTGGTTCTGGACATTTACAGGAATGGTGAGTTGGTCCATGTGGTGGTTGACTGGCACACCCTTTGGAGAAGGTTAGTGTTGGTGTGATTAGTGTGCATAGTAGGAGACACAGAAATCTGGGATGGGTGGATTTAATGGTGACCCCTGTTCTCAGTACCAGGGGAAAGTATGCATTCTAACTGAAGTGGGTCTCTTGGAGATCACAAAGCACTGCTGATCGTGTGCACAACCAAATTATTACAGTCAACCTTGACTGGGTCCTCACTATTTCCTACACTCTTCCCTTATGCTGTAACGTTCCCCGCAGCAGTATTCCACACTCTCTCTCTTCGCTCCTCTCTCCTCCAGCTCCACTCCCCTGCAGGTTTCCTACTCTACTGAGAAGATTCTAGTGGAGATATCCATTAGAATGTGAACTCACTGAGGTCAGGGACTGGTTTTACTTTTCTTTGTAACCCTAATATGCAGCACAATCCTTGGCACAGAGAAAACACTTAATAAATGCTTGTTGACTGATTGATGTTTGGACATAAATGATGTCCAAGCTCCCCTCGTCTATGCCTATGAATCCCCATATATCTTGACCCATCATCTCCTGCTTTCCCTCTGATCTAAAAGGACGAGGGCATTCCTCTTTCACAAGGGTAATAACCCTCTAGCTGTGCCCTGACTGCTTCATCTGGAATGTCAATCAATCCTCTTGTTCATGCATCTTCCATTCCTCCATTGATGCTGGTTTGTTTCCTTCTGCTTATCAACATGCTCAGGTGTCCCCTATCTTTAAAACACACACACACACACACACACACACACACAAACACAAACACACACTGAATCTTTCAACCTCTTCACTATCCCTCATCTCTTCTTTACTGTCAGATTTCTGAAGTAGTCTACAATCACTACCACTCATTTATTCCTGAACCCTTTGCAACTGGACTGCCACCCACACTATTCCACTAATGCTATTTTCTCTAAGGCCACTCTTTTTTTCTTGTCCAGATATGATTTCATTGTCTAAGGAACTCTTGGTAAGGAAACAACTCCGTCTCACAGCAAAATTTATAACCTTGAAGAGTTACCTGGGGGTACTTAAAAAGTAAGTGACTTGCCCCAGGTCACGCATTCAGTATAGGTTAGAAGTAGGACTTGAATCCAGGTTTTTCTGAGACCTAGGTCAGCTGTCTATTCATTACATCAGGCTTCCAAGGTCATTAATCACCTCCAAATTATATTTGGCCTTTTCTTTTTATAAGGGGGGGGGAAGACAAGGCAGTTGGGGTTAAATGACTTGCCCAAGGTCACACAGCTAGTAAGTGTCAAGAGTCTGAGACCAGATTTGGACTCAAGTTCTCCTGACACTAGGGCCAGTGCTATATTCACTGCTCTAACTAGCTGCCCCGAGTAGTTTTTTTTATGTCTCATCTTCTTGGGGCAGCTAGGTGGTGCCTAGTGAACAGAGCACTGGCCCTGAAGTCAGGAGAACCTGAGTTCAAATCTGGCCTCAGACACATAACCTTACTAGCTGTGTGACCTTGGGCATGTCACTTAACCCCACCTGCCCTTCAAAAAGCAAAAAAAAAGTCTCATCTTCTTTGACTTCCTTATTTTAACTTTTGGCCTCTTTCTTGATATTCTCTCTTCCCTTGATTTCCTATTTTCCTGTAAAATCATGGTTCTCCTCCCATCTCTGTGACCACTCCTCTCAGTCTGCATCTTTTGACAACTCTTTATCCTGCTCCCTGTAATCATAGGTATTCCCCTAGGTTCAGTCATCTGCCGCCTCCTCCTCCTCCTCCTCTTCTTCTTCTTCTCCTTCTCTTCTTTTTCTTCTCTTCTTTTTTCTCTTCTTTTTCTTCTTCTCTTCTCTTCTTTTTCTTTTCTTCTTCTCTTCTTCTTCTTCCTCCTCTTCCTCCTCTTTCTCTGTCTCTGTCTCTCTGTCTGTCTGTCTCTCTCTCTCTTTCCCTTCTACCTTTTCTGTTTTTTGAAGGAGGAAATGCCATAATTCCAGTCTAGAAACTTTGAGTCCTGTCAAATCAGATGCCAACAAACTTAGGACCTTAAATAGGGTTGATAGATTAGTGAGGTTTTAGAAATCAGGATGATAAGATCACAGATATAGAACTGGAAGGGACATTAGAGGCTAATTTTGCAGATGAGAAAACCAGGGCATAATGAGGTTAAGAGAATCATCCAAGGTCATACAGTTTGTGTCTGAGGTAGAATTTGAACCCAGGTTTTCTTCACTCCAAATCCAGAACTCTACCCACCAGGCCACCTTTTGTGCAAATAGAATGTTGCACTTGGAGTCAGAAAGACCATGATTGGAATCCTCCCTCAGATACTAGCTGTGTGACACTGAAAATGCCACTTAAATTCTCTCAATTTTAGTTTTCTTATCTTTCGATGGGGTTAATAAAAAGCACATACTTCACAGGCTTCCTGTGAGGATTAGATGAGGTAATATTAAAGCCCTTTGTAAACCTTATACTGTTATAACATATATGTTGGTTACTATCATCATCCTCATCATCCATTCCAGAGCAAAGTTCTAAGGTCACAAGAAAGTAAACCATGGGAGGCTCATCCTTCCCAGAGCTCCCTGAGAGGGCTGTAACTGGGAACTTACTGGAAGTGAGTCCCATCAGACAAAAGGATAAGGTTATCCCAAAGCTGGAGAGGCAGATCAGGCATTTAGAATAAGGAAAAGAATGCTGGAGTCTGTTCTCTTGACAGGGCTGAGCCTAGGCAGAACTCTACTAAGGGTGGAGGGGAGAGGGAAGGGTCCAGAAGTACTGAGAAATCCTCTAGCCTCTGGTCTGCTTGGCCCACACTGGATGTGCTTTGCTAGAATGCTCAATGCAGCCAAGCCTGGGAGGGTGGGAGAGACCAGCCGAATTCCTTCTTTGACTGAGCTCCAACCATTTCCTGTTTTCAGGGTAGTTCTAACAGGGCTGGTTTTGTTTACAGAGGCTCTATCTGCAGAGATAAACATTGCCCCCCCCCCTTGGAGGGGAAGTGACCTCCCAGTGACCCCCCCTCCACCCCAAGCAGCAACTTCTGGGACACTGGGACTAGGAGGGAGAAGAAGGGGGCAGAGGCTGCCTCCCCAACATGCATTGCTGCTGCTCTGGCCCTAGGGAGGGGTGGAGGTAGGGGGCAGGGGAGCAATCACACTATATGAAGCTAGCTCCAAAATGAGATGAATAAATACCAAGGGCTCCTATTTACACAGCACTTCAGAGTGAAGAGAGAGCCTGCCTCTGGAGCAAGGGAGACCTGGATTGAAGCCCTGTCTCTGACACATCCTGGACGTATGACCCTGAGCGAGCATTCTCAGTGCTCCAGACAACCCTCCAAACCATCAGTCACAGAATAAGTCCTGACCCATTTTTGTAGAGAGAGTGTCCTCCTCTGGGAGCTCCCTGAGGCTGCCATTGAAATCACATGTCCATTCCCTATCTCTAACCTTTCACAACTTATAAAGGGCTTTCCTTAAAAACAGTCAGGGCGAGTCTCCCCATTTTACAGACAAGGAGACTCAGGCTCAGAGAAGTAGTGACTTGTCCAAGGTCACACAGCAAGTTGGTGATGGGGTTAGGATTCAGAACCAGGTCTTCTGACTCCCAAGCCTAGTTCCCCTTCTTCTGGGTGTGGTGTTGTCCCTGTCTAAGATACATTAACCTGATTCAGTTCAATTCAACTTAAGCAAACACATTTATTTCACATGTCCTTGCTATATTCTAACCTGCATTTCAACCAAGCAAGCGAATAAGCATTTATTAAAGGCTTATTGTGTGCCAGGCTCTGGGCTCAACAAAAGCCCTTGCCCTCCAGGAGCTTACAATCTAAGAAAACAGTGTCCTCACTTCGTATGCTTTTCTAAGTACCTTCACCTCCTTATCCCATTGTATACAGTATTTGTTTATTTCTGTATTCATCCATTCATTTATCTGTCTATTCATTTATTTATCTGTTTTGCTGAATCTTCTTGAGACATCCAGGGCAGAAATTTAGTCTCATTTTACAGATGTAGAAACTGATGTCCAAAGGAGCTAAGGGACTTCCTCCAACATACAGGCCAGAAATGGGAATCAGTTCATGAGACTGTAGCTGCTGAAAGAAACCTTAAAGACTATCGTGGCTCAATGCAAAGAGGCCGCACTTACTCTGAAGTGAGAAGACCTCAGTTTTGACATTCCTATGGCATCTAGCTTTGAGATGCAGTCCTGCCTCACCTTCCTCCATGGTGAGGGCTTTCCTGCCCCATTCCCCACCCCTATGGTTAGTGTCTCACCCCACCCATCTAAAGAAACTTACATTTACATTGAATATACTTTCATTTGAGCTGCTTGTTAATTTGATTGATCACATCTCCAAGGTCCCATGATTGATTGAAACCAGTCAGATGAAGCCAACAAACTTTTATTAAGGGCCTAATATGTGCCACTGTACTAGGGACTGGGCATGAAAAGACAAACAAAATAATATGTGCCCTGGCTATGACATCAGCAATGATGATGATAGTCGTGGTGATGATGATGGTGGTGGTGAAAATGATGATGATGGTGGTGATAGTGGTGCTAATGATGGTGGTGGTAGTGGTGATGATGATGGTCGTGGTGGTGGTGGTGGTGGTGTTAGTGGTGATGATGATGGTAGTGGTGGTGGTGGTGATGATGATGGTCGTGGTGGTGGTGGTGGTGGTGGTGGTGATGATGATGGTCGTGGTGGTGGTGGTGGTGGTGGTGGTGATGATGATGGTAGTGGTGGTGATAAGGATGATGATGAAAACTATAGGTTGCTTTGAAGTTTGCAAGGTATTTCACATGCAATGTTCCCATCTAGGCTTTTCACTTGGTTTCTCAAAAGAGATAATAAACATTCCTGTGAGACTGACTATAAAGGAGAATTCTATTTCTTCCCAGTTCTGATCTAACCACTTAAATCTCCCTCAGTCTCATGTTCCTCACAGAGAGTTGGGCTAAATTGTCTCCAAGGTCTCCTCCTTCCAAATCCACTGATTTCATTGCAAAACAGTTATGCCAACTATGCATCAGGCATTGATTAAGTGATTAATAATCCCTAACATTTGTATGATGTTTCTATGTTTCATGAATGTTTATGACATTTATCCATAAATTCATTTGATCCCTGTAACAACTAAGGCATGAGATTGGCCCTGAAGTCTATTATTCATAGTGTAGCCTGATAAGCCCAGACCCATTGGTAAGTCAGGTCTCCAGAGGGCAGTTACATCTCCACCCTTGGGGTCCTGGGGTACCCGTGAAGAATAGTTGGATTGGTTCTTTTATGGGAATCCACCCAAGCTCTTATTCCAATTTGTTCTCCCCAATATTAATCACCAGTTAATATCTTAATATCACCAATATTATTGATTATCTCCACATGATCAATTTAAGCAGTTGATTCCTCTTTGATATCAAGGACAAGCAATTAACATAAAATAGCTTTTACAAAGGGACATTTGCTGAAAACATATAGATGGAAAGGAAGTACAAAAATATCCCCCAAAGTGGGGCAAACTCTCCCTTCTAAAACTCATTCTCTAGGGAGAATGGACTCAAACTTAACATAGTTCTGATAAAGGCTTCCCCCTACCAAGCTGTCTCCTGAATATGGTGTCGCTGATTCATGGAGCCGCTCACTTGCTTGCAGAACATTCTCCATTCCCTGTTGGGCTAGATCAAGCAGGTCACTCATTCCTCAAGATGACCATCTTTGCTAGCTCTTCCAACCTGCCAAATCTCACAAGGTAAGGATTGGAACTCAAGTCTTCCTGACTCCAGGCACAACACTAGCCACTGTGCCACCTGATGACCGCTAGCTGTATTTAAATACATCCACCCTAAGCTTTACAACAACCCTGTGAAGCAAATGCTACAGGTTATGTTATTCCCATTTTACAGGCTAGGAAATTGAGGCACAAGGAAGGTAAGTGATTTGTCCATGGTCACTGTCTCAGGACTTCCTAAATTGAAATTCTATCATTCAACCTTATTGTCAGTCTCTTAACCACCTGGGGATCTCCAAGGAAGTTATTTTGCTGGCCTCACGGGTTCTATTTCCCAAATCAGTCAAAATTATAGAACTTTTTCCTCCCCACCCCCACCCCCACCCATACTCCGTGCTGTTAGTCAGTCAATCAGTCATTTGGATGTAAAATTTTGATTGCTCCATAAATCTAACTGCGCTAAATCACTCCATAACTCAATAATGCATCACCTAATTACTCACATGACTACCAATTTTAAATCACCTAAAAATATTTAGGCAATTAAGTTGCTAAGTAATTTGATCGTTTCTGAAATTAAATGCAGCACGTTGGCTTCTTTCTAGCTTCCTTTCCCCCCACACACCACCAGTGAATATAACAGGTTCGGGGGGGGGGGTTCCCTCCATCACAGAATTAAAGTGGGGATAGAGGTCTGGAGACCAGGTGGGAGATAGAGGGGATGGCACATTGATGGAGTCATTTCCCTTCCTGGGATTTCAATTTTCCCCACTTTCAAGAGGAGAGAGCTGGAACTGATACTTTCTAGGAGTTTGTTGAGCTGTGGTATTCTGAATCTAGTTTACTGAAGCAGAAAGACCACTGACTTGGGAGTCAGAGGACCTGGGTTCGAATCCTGTCTCTGATTCCCAAGTGAGCTCGTACAAGTCACTTCTGTCTCTCTGACATTTGTTTATTCATCTGAAAAAAGAAGGGAATTGGACCAAATTACCTCTAAGTTTCCTTTGAGGTCTCCAAATAATACTAAAGGTGACATTCGTATAGCACTTTTGAGTTTACAAAATATTTTGCTTGCATTTTCTTATTTGATTTTCACCATGAGATGAGTGCTACAGGTATTGGCCCAATTTTCCAGGTAAGGAAACTGAGACCCAGGTTCATCGGCTTGCCCAAAATCACGTACCTGATAAAGGTCACGAGTGGAATTAGAATCTAGGTCTTCCTGATTCTAAATCTAGCATTCCATCCACAATGCCTTACCATGCTATCTCCCCTCTTTCTTATGAGGAACATCCTCAGCCTGCATCAAGTCTGTGCTTCAGCATCTAAATGAAACTAGGGTACAGTAACTGGGGCTTTGACCCAGGATGCCAAATTTAGAGTACTCAGAATACAGTCCTTTACAAGAAGAAATAACAAAGTGTGACACCTAATTAGCAAAAAGAATTAAAATGGGATAAAATAGATATGATGGGAAACTTACCAGATGACACATGGCTCCTTCTTGACTCAACCCAGTCTTGCTCCTCCCCTCCCCCCAACACCAACCTTTGCTAAGACAGCTTTCACAGCAGTAGTCTAAATGCAGAGACCCCACAGAATCTAAGTCAAGAAAGTCACTCTTGGGGCGGCTAGGTGGCACAGTGAATAGAGCACCCGCCCTGGAGTCAGGAGGACCTGAGTTCAAATCCGACCTCAGACACTTAACACAAAACTAGTCGTGTGACCTTGGGCAAGTCACTTTTGCCCTACCTTCCTCCCCGCCAAAAAAAAAGAAAAAGTCACTCTTTGTGCAGGGTTCTTCATTTTGTTCTATCCATATGGTTTTCTCACTTTTTTCCAAGTGTGTTGGCCTTGTCTTTTCCAGGGGAAAGACTAATTTTTCTTTTCTCATATCATCTTCTGTGCCTCTCACCAGAATGGATGGACACACAGAGGCTGGTGGACTGCTCCTCCCAAATGCAGTCATGACCTTCCTAGAGTGGCTCCCTTAGTTTGGGTGTATAAGCAACCTTGAGGTCTTTGCCTACAAGGATTCCAGTGCCCCAGTTCATAGACCTAAGTGCCCAGTCAGGGCTTATAAAGCCCTAAGCAAAAGTATTGCTCATTATAGCTCTGGGCCCATGAAAACTAGGTGCCACTTGCACGGTGATGGGTCTTTGGTGAACTTTCCTCTGTGTTTGGCCACATGATGAAAGAGAAAGGTGTTTTGTTGACTGGGGAGAAGAAATGGCTCCTGTCCTCACAGACCTTCCAATGGGAATGGTAGGGCTTCTAAAGCTCATATATTTGTAAGAGGGAGAAACGTACAAGACTGTATGTGGTCAAGTGGTAAACTTCAGGACTGAGTTAGAAAATGGCCATTAGAAAGTCAGAGAAGAGTAATCAATGAGGATCCTAGGATGGAATCATAAAGTTCGTGAAATGAAATGGGCCTTGGGGTTCATCAAGGTCAAACAGTTCATTCTAAAGATTGGAACACTAAAGTCAGGGAGGCTAAGTGACTTAGCAGAGGATGGCTGGTGACTGAGCTGGGACCTGATCTCAGTTTTCCTAACTCGGAGTCCTTAACTCTCATAATTATAATAGTTATTGCCATGATTAGTGAGAGCAATGTGCCATGTTGCTGGAAAAGACATCCGAACTCAGTTTAAACACATTGACCAATTTTGCTTCCAGAGAACAGATGATGAAATGATGATAGTTACCATTTATGTGGACCTTTAAGATTTGCAAAGTACTTTCTAAATGTTATCTCATTTTATCCTCATAACAACTCCCAGAGCTGTTATGTAAAATGAGAATAATAACAGTTATTCCCATTTTTACAAAGGGGGAAACTGATGCAGAAAGAAAAATTAACTGAATTGTCCAGGGTTACACAGCAAGCAAATGTGTGAGGCAGAATTTGAACTTGTGTCTTTCTGACTCAAAGTCCAGAGTTCTATCCACTAGTTCCTTCTCTTAGAGAAGAGGTGGTATGGCCTGTATGTGGAATGTTACATAAGCTGCCAGTCTTTGTCACTGTGGCAGCTGAATATGCTTAATCTGACAATGTGACGTGGTGCCTAGGACACTGGACTTGGAATTAGGAAGGTCTGGGTTTAAATTCTGCACAGATATTAGCTGTGTAACCCTAGACAAATCACTTTACTTTATCCTCGGTTTTCCCTTCTGGAAAATGGGAACTGCATTCACAGAGTTGTTGTGAGATTCAAATGAGATAATTTGCAAAATTCTTTGCAAACCTTAAAGAGCTATATAAATGTTAGTTATTATTGGTTTTAGGTAAATTATTTTCTTTATTATAAGGAAGGTTCTGTGTGTATATGCATGTATGCAAAATCGGGTTTATACTGGGAAATAAAAGTGGAATAAAAAATAAAACATCACAACAAAAAAAGAAGGAAAAATATGTACAGCATCACTAAAAAACCCTCCTGCAGTTTGGGGTCTAAAATGATATAATGATTATGGGCGATCACCCAGGGTTTTTCAGATTTGTAAATTCTATTCAGGTCAGTGAGCACAGAACAGACTGTTATCTGCTACAATATTAAAGCCTTTCATTTTGTAACCCACGTACGTGATGTGACTCAACACTCAAGGGCTTCTGGTTTTTAAGCAGATGTCTTGTTTTTCCACACATGCAGCATCATGTAACCATCCTTCATGGGAGGGCCTCAGTTTCCCAGGTTCAATGGCTGCCATCATTGTCCTGTCCTCTTAATCATTCAAAACTTAGCCGCCGCCACCACCCCAACTCCCTACCAACACCCAGTACCAAGAGACGCATCATATTATTAGTGAAGGTGCCTTTCCACTGGTGTCACCATCCAAAAGAAGGCATTGTGCCTTCTTGTTTCTCCACGGTCAAGCTATTTCTCCCAAATGACTGGAGAGATGACCAGTCATCCTGATGAACACCTGGTCACTGGACTTCGGTGGTTGTGGAGGAGAAAGTGAGGCTGGCGACCTTGCACAGCCCTCCCTCACTCCAATCAAAGTCAACTGCAAGTCATGGCATCATCTCCCTGATGATATTGTTGGTCCTGTTCCAGAATGAAGGGCAAACACAACAATCTCCCAAATGCACCAAGATCTGGGAGAAAGCTTATCCTCTGTTCCCCATGTATTAATCGACTGCTGTAAGATTGCATTCACCATCCCTGCAGCTTCTCTGGGGACAGCAGCCTTCATGCAGTCTGCTCTTATTAGAAGGTAAGGTCCTTGAGGGCAAGGACTGTCATAGCCTTTTACATCTATATTCCTGACACAGTTTCTGGCATACTGTAGGCACTTAATAAATGCTTTTTCATTCAACTGTTCCTTTTTTAGCATTGAACCCCAACACCTAAAACGAGATTTTGTACATACAAGGTGCTTAATAGAAGTTTGCTAATTGATTCATCTGAGAATCCAGGATCTCCCTCAAGAGGAACCCTTCTTGTCTTACACACACACACACACACACACACACACACACACACACACACACCCCACAATATCCAAAGGTTACAAATCTCCTCCATTAGAATGTGCTTTCTTTGAGGCAGGGGAAGTTTTTGCCTTTCGTTGTACCCCTAACACTTAACACAAGGTCTGGCACATGGTAAGGGCTTCACAAATGTTTGTTGACTGACTACAGGTCAGATTCCATGTAGACAAAGTTAGGTACTAGTTAGGTACTAGGTACATTTGGTAGATGAGGAAACTAAGTCTTAGATAAGTGGTTCTTAATCTGAGGTTTGTGAATTTGATTTAAGACAATTAGAAATTTTATTTCAACATAAGTGGTTTTCTTTGTAATCCTATCTATTTTATCTTATGCATTTAAAAACAGAATTCTGAGAAGGGGTCTATAGGCTTCACCAGATTGCCCAAACGGTATATGACACAAAACTATGAAAAAAAAACCTTTTTATTTTTTGTTTTTTGCAGGGGGGAAGGCAGGGCTATTGGGGTTAAGCGACTTGCCCAAGGTCACATGGCTAGTAAATGTTAAGTGTCTGAGGCTGGTTTTGAACTCAGGTCCTCCCAATTCCAGGGCCGGTGCTCTATCCACTGCTCCACCTAGTCACCCCAAAAAGCCTTTTTAAAGGGAGTAAGTGACTTGCCCAGGGTCATTCAGCTAGTTAGGGACAGGGGCAGGATTTTGACCCATGTAGCTCTTGACCACACATCCATCACCCTGTACTGTCTGTCTTCACGGATTTTCCACCTCACTGCCCCTGCTTAAAGGCTCCCCAAAGATTCAGTGGTCTCCCACCTATCCCTCCACTTGTAGACAGCCTTGAAAGACAGCAATATTTGTTCTAGGTCATTCTGAGCAGCTTTGAGAAACTGCAGGTAGCTGTACATATCCCACAAGGACCATGAAGGATTACTTCAGTAAAGAAGCAGGGAGCAGACACCATGCTTGGAGCATAATGAAGGGTTTCATGTGGAAGAATATATGGAGTTATTGCCATCAAATTGGGCTGTAGAAAGGAGGGTGAGCCTGAGTCGCCTTGGTGATAAAAAGTGTAGTAATTTGGCTCGAGTGTGCCATTGCTCCCTCGGACTGGGGCCTCCAGGCAGTGAAGAAGAGAATGTCAAAACAATAGAGAGTGAATAGCATGGGCTAAGTGGGTGACAAAACCTTGGAACTCTAATCTGAAGGGATGGGACAAGGAAGGCTTTGCAGATGGAAGGAGTTCCCTGGTTAATCGGAGAGCCTTGTCAGATACCAGCCAGGGAGGGGATAGAATGGGCCATTTTAGTGAGTATCTGCAGCTACCGAGGAGACATAGCCTTGGAATGGAGTTGCTTGGGGAGAAAGATTAATTCTATGGCTTGCTGAGATGGATTGATATGGGTTTTAGGAATTATGGTCCTGACAGTAGAGGGAAAAATGCTGCTTCTCATACATAAGGCTGGTGTGACCTTGGTCAAGTCACTTAACCCCCAGGCTTCAGTTTCCTTCTCTGTAAAATAACAGGGATAGCCCAAATGGGCTCTGAGGGAGCCTTGCCAGGTCCATGGTCCTGTGATACTGAGGTATTCTTTCTAGGACCTTCCATTCTGGTTTATAACCTCATAGGACCAAATATGTCAGCTAACATCATGTCCGAGCCAGGGCCACCAGCATTCCCGGGTGAGTCTAAGTAACATCTTGAACATCCCTGTGTGCCCTATCCTGAGGCTGTCATGGGGTTATTGTCGCATGACCCAGGAGGTCTCTATAGGGAGAAAGTATCATGTCTTGGGCATATTGTCTTATACTTCCTGTCCTTAAGCTAAGTGCTAAGTCTTTTAATAAAAGTACTTAATGAATACCTTTCCATTGGATTCCATTCCCTGAGCTCTGGCTTCCATCCCACCTTTAATGGTGACACATGGGAAGTCACCAGTTGATGAAAGTTCCTTTTCTGAGAGTTCTCTCATGCATAACTCCTTTCTATTTCCATCCCAACACCCACAAAGGTGTCTCATCTCTCTGGCATCACTGAAACTGTTCTGTCCAGGTAGGTCATCAAATCACTGAACGTTAAGGATGGAGGGCATCTTGGAAATTATCCAGGCCCAACCATTCCACTTGGTAGAAAAGGAAACTGAGGCCCACAGGGGGAAAGCAATTTGCATAAGGTTACAGAGACTGGACATAGCAGGTTCAAGACCTAAAATCTAGGTCTCTTCCCAAGATTTAATGAGATTAATGTGACCGTGTATGTAAGAAACTCTAAGCAGCTCAGAGTTGGCACCAAGAGAAAGGGCTATTGTACCTGTTCTACTCAATGTGGAACAGCCTAGGACCAGAATCAAGGAGCATAGTATGCACTCACTCATCACCTTTATGGGGGAAGCAGCTTAGCCAGGAAAAATGGTACCCAAGTCTGTATTGTCAGTGCAACTAGCCACCCTTTTTTCGTGGAAGGGATTTAATATATATGACAGTTAAGCTATGAGCCCATAGGCAACATTAGACGGAACCTAGTAGTTATGGCAGAAGGAACACTGGACTGGAAAGCAGGAGAGCTGGGTGTCCCAATGTTGTCTCTGTTACCAGGCATCCCAACTGATGCATAGGGTAGAGGAAGAAGAAACAGAATAATCCAGTAGAAAGAGAAGATCATAGTCCTAAGTCTGGAAGAAATCTTAAAAGGCCATGCAAGCCAATCCCTTCATTTATTGGAAACTGAGGAAAGTGAGGTAGATTAAGCAACTGCCCCACCTTCTAAGTGGTAAGTCTCACTAGCTATGTGGCCAAGGTCATTGAATGTTCTGAGTCTTCATTGTCTCATCTGTAAAATGGAGCTAAAAAGACCTGTGGAATCTGTCTCATTGGGTTGTTTAGAGAATTAAGCAGAATAATCCATGTAAAGCCTCTTTCAAACCCTTAAAGTACTATCCCTACAAGTACTAGTTATTGTTATTGTTAACAACAATAAGAAGAAAATGAGTTTCCTGAACAGTCCAGACAGAGGAAGAAAAACGACAGCATTTTGTGTTCAGAACTCTGTACCTTATCTGAGATCTGTCTCCTTGCAGGAAGCTAAGACTGCTATCCAGCCTCAATTAGAAGACATGCTATGATGGGAAGTTCACTATCTAATGAGGTAGCTCATTCCACCAAAGTACAGCTTCCAAAAACGCCCTTCAGGCTCTTCTAGCTACAATAAGTTCCCAACTGAAGCTGCCTAAGATACCTTGTTGGGAAGGGGTATGTGTCTTCCTTCTCCAGCTCCAACCTTCAATGCAAGCTAACCCACAGGGAAGACAAGAGGGGTCCAGAGGACAGTAGAGGTGGGAAGGGGACTGCTGGGTCACCCTTAAGCAAGGGTAAAAATCTAACCTCATCTCACACCTCTTAGGGCTGGTGAATCAAAATGAGACAGTGTTGACTGACTTGACTGTTCCTGAGAAGACACAAATAATTTGGGTGGTGGAGTGTCTATAGAGGAATATTTATATTCGTCCTAATGCCAACTTTGCAATTAGAATCCCATCTTCCCCAGAGCTTGTAGAATCTTAACATCTAGAGCCAGAAGGCACCAGAAATGTCACCAAGTCCAATCCTCTCATTTTTCAGATGAGGAAAATGAGACCCAGGGTTGCCACGTGCCCAAGGTCATATAAGTAATAGATGGACAGATTGATAGACCAACTAGGTGGCCCCATAGTGCCCAGAGCACCAGGTTTGGAGTTAGGAAGACTCAGACACTTCTTAGGTATGTGATCTTGGGCAAGTTATTTAATCCTGTTTGCCTCAGTTTCCTCATCTGTAAAATTAATTTGAGAAGAAAATAGCAAACCAAACCAGTAGCTTTGCCAAGAAGACCCCAAAGGGGGTCATGAAGAGTCAAACACAATTGAACAACAACAGAACAACAAGCCTTTATATTTTAAGGCTTGTATAACTCTGAACAAGCTATTGATTTGATCCGCATAACAGCCCTATGAGGCAGATGTTATTATAATTCCCATTTTACAGATGAGGACAGTGATGATGAGAAAACTTTAAATGTCTTTCTCAGGGTCACCCAGCTATTGTCCAAGGCAGGATTTGAACATGGTTTTCCAGACCCCAACACTATATAAATGACACCACCTAGCTACCCCCATAAGATCTCTCCCAGAGCCTGATATCTCAGTCTCATGTTCTTTCTACTGTATCACATAGGCTTTCTTTTTTTTCTGTTTCCCCAAGCCTTACTTGTGATGCTTAGCATCAGGGGCGGTTGTCCCTCTGGAGAATTGTAGAGTCTAAATTCTCCTTTTGAGTACAAAAGTAATGGATGGAAGCCAGTGATACCATCAACAGCCTTTGTTATATGGAGGGAAAAGACCATTGAACCCTAAAGCATCTATAATTCTTTTAGACAAATCCAGTTCTTTGGGTGATTGATCAGCCCCCACCATCCCCCACCTTACCCCCACTTTCCCATACCAGCCTATGCAGACCCTGGCTCAGAGGATGCTGAAGACAGTGTGTGACTGAGGAGTTTTCTCATCCTCAGAAAAACATGGACATGGTTTTGGTTAATGAATTTTAAATCTTCAGGAATGTGGCCTGGGAAGGCCTTCAGCTGAGGCCAGGTCCTCGGGGGTGCTAGGGGTGCAGGCCAGACCAGGCAGAGGGGGAAACATGGCAGCGTTTTGTGTACAGAGTATTCTACCTTATCTGAGATCTGTCTCCTTGCGGACAGCTAAATATAGCCCTTCATTCCTTGACTGTTAGAAATCCGGCCACAAACTGTCGAGCGGTATTAATTCCTCAGCACAGCTGGCCCAGCTGTTCGCCAGCTGCTGTTGCTGATATTTTCTTTGGCCACTGGGTTCAGTCTGTTTCTGGCTGGGTCTGAGCCTCAGGAGAACAGTGGGCCGGAAATGACCAATGCAGAGTGGGGAGTCATCTTATGGGGGAGGTTGGAATTACTGCTGAGTGAAGGCACTAGCTGGGACAGAAATCAGCCTTGTTCGTGTCCTTTCCCTTTCACCACCCTCCAAAAATGGAGTAGCTACCAATTCAATCATCTCTCTCTTTTAATTTTAATAAAATTTTATTTTTAGGTTCATATTCTCTCCCTCTCACCTCCCCCTCCATTCACACTGCCCCATGTTGAAAAAAGCAAGAACAAAACACATGAAAAAAAAAAAAATATATATATATATATATATATAGTCAAGCAATGCAAATTTTCAGGTCGGCCATGTGACTTTACATGCGATGTGTATATTGCATATGTACATTTTTTAGTTCAATCATTTACAATCATGTCCAACTCTGTGACCCCTTTTGGGGTTTTCTTGGCAAAGATACCGGAGGGATTTACCATTTCCTTCTCTAGCTCATTTTATAGATGAGGAAACTGAGGTAAACAAGAGTCACATGGCTAGTGTCTGAGACTATTTGATTGAATCAAAGCCCTGCATTCTATCTACTAAGCCACCTAGCTGCCCTATTTTTGCTTATGTGTGTATATATGTATACATACATTAGTGCCCATATAGTCTTATATATATCATAAATGTATACAAATATATTATACATTACAAATGTATACATACACTGAAGCACGTGTATCATTATACTATGTGTATATGTTTACCATACATGTGGCTTTGTGCATGTGTGTATTGAGTATGTATGTGTGCATTTTAAACTACATTGTATGTATACACATATGTGATGTGTCAATGAAAACAATTTTGAGAGACGTAGTTTCTGGGTAATTTAATCATTTTATTAATAGGACCAGTATGTTATTAATAAAAGGATGGTCATTTGACTGCCCCTCTCTTAGATCAATGACCATCATGGCAGTAGACTCAGGGCTTTTATGTTCTTTTGGAAGAGGATTGAAAATTAACTCTGATTGGTTTATACAACGAGAGGTGGGGCTTAAAGTGAGGGGCTGAGAGTGACATCATGTCACACTTGGACCTAGAAACTCTCTTTGGGCTCTCCATTCAAAGAATGTATGCCCCACCCAAGCCTGAGCAAATCACTATTGCTTCCCCCAGGGTGGAGTCTTGAACAAGAAAGTTAGTCCAATTTCATCATCAGCAAAGTCCTGCATGAGACTGAATTTTTAAAATCAGGAGTTTGGAAGGAGGGGAGAACACTGAGTCTCCCCAGATTATTGGTCATTAATAATCATTTCTCTCATTGTATAACGTGTGTGCTGTTTCAGTCATGACCGACTCTTCATAACCCCATTTGGGGTTTTCTTGGCAAAGATATTAGAAGGGTTTTCCATTCCTTCTCTAGTAGCTCACTTTATAGATGAGGAACTGAAGTAAACAGGGTTAAATGACTTGAATAGGGTCACACAGTTAATAAATATCTGAGGCTGTATTTAAACTCAAGTCTTCTTACCTGTAGGCCCAGTGTTCTATCTACTGCACCACCTAGTTGCAGCTACTTCTGGAGGCAACCCCATCACCCACTTTGGGACAGCTCTAATTGTTCAGACATTTCACTAGATGTAGAACCTAAAGTGGCTTTGTAACTTTTACTCTCATGATACCCCCTGAGGCCAAACAGAAGTCTGATCCCTTCTCCAAATTAGAGCCCTTTAAATTCTTGAAAACAGTCATTGCTTCCTGTCTAGTTTAATTTTCTTCAGGCCAAATATGTCTACTTTTTTCCACCAATCCTCATACCATGGACTCAAGACATTTCACCATCCTGGTTGCCCTCCTGTGGACACTCTTCATGACCAATGTTCTTCTAAAAGAGTAATTGAACACACCAGATGTATTCCAGATGAGGTCTGACAGGGGCAGAAGGCAATGAGACAATCACCTGAACTAATTTAGTCATCCTGTCAAAGGAAAGAAAGAGCCGTCCCGAATGACCTGTTCTTGACAATGCCAGGTAGGCTGTTGTGATCACTGCTTCTCTTTCTAGCTAGTCACCAACCCTCTCTTTAAAGATCTGTTTTAGAATTTCCCTAATAATTGAAGTCAAGCACACTGGTCTATAGTCTGCAGATTTTTATGTCAATCAGTCATTAAGCCCTTATTAAGTAGGCTAGGCTGCGCTAAACTAGGTATACAAAAAAAAAGGCAAAAAATAGTTCTTGTCCTCAAGGAGAATCCCATCCTAAGGGGGAGACAGCATAAAAGTAACTAGGTACATTCAGAGAATGGATTGAAGGTAATCTGAATGGGGGGGGGGGAGGGGGGCACGAACCGCTGGGAGAAATAGGAAAGGCCTCCTGCAGGAGGAGAGATTTGAACTCAGTCTTGAAGGAAGCCAGGGAATGACTGTAAGAGGCAAAAGGGAGGAAGCAGAACATTCCAGGCATTTGGCTGCAGCTAAGTCTGAAGATCCAGTGTAACTGAATTGTGGAGGAAGAAAAGGAAAACTTCCCTGTGTGGAGGGAAATAGATTGGAAAGGCTGATGATGACCAGGTGGGGAAGAGCTTAAATGTCAAATGGAGGAGCTTATAGTTGATCCAGGAGGTAATAGGTAGGCACCGGAGGTCATTGAGCTATAGAGGTGACATGGTCAGAGCTATGGTTTTTTAAAAATCACCTCAGCACTTGAGTGGAAGATGGAATTAGGGTTGGAGGGCTGACTAACTGGAGGGCTATCGCAATGGTCCAAGTGAAAGATGACTAAAACCTGAATTAGGGTTGTGACAGTAAGAGTGGAGAGAAGGGGACATGCAAGAGAGATGTGAAGATAGAAACAGATTGGGTATGTGGGTTGAATGAGAGGGAGGAGTAGAGGATACTAACCAGGAAGCAAGCCTGTGTGACTAAGAAGACGATGGATCTCTCAACGGTGGTAAGATGGAAGTGAAGAAGAGGATAAGGCATGTTGGGGAAAGATAATGGGTCCTGTTTGCTGAGTCCAAGGTGTCCAGGAAATGTCTGTTGCAAGATAAATGTCCAAGAGACCATTAGAGAGACCAGGGCCAGAGAATCACTACATAGAGATAATAATTGGACCCAATGAGGGCACCATATGAGATAGCATGGAGTAAAAAGATGGCCCCAGACAGAGCCTTGGGAGCCACCCACTGTTAGCTGGCAAGACATGCTGGAAGACCAGCAAAGGTTAAGGAGCAATCGTAGAGGTAGGAGAACAGGAAAAGAACAGGGTCACAAAAATTCAATGGAGTGAGAGCCTAGAAGAAAGTGAGAGGTCAAGGACAAGATCAAGAAAAGGACATCAGGATTGGACATCAAGCGGTCACTTCACTTTTTTGAAAATCAGGACATTTGTCCTTCTCCAACCCTGTGTTGACTGTCCTGTGTTCCTGCATCTTTCAAATGTCATTGACAGTGGCTGAGTAATTACATTTGCCTGCTTTTTCAGTACCAGAAGATGTAGCTTATCTGGGCAAAGATAGAGGAGGAGGAAAAGGAGGAGGAGGAAGAGGAAGGAGAAGAAGAAAAAGAGGAAGAAGGAGGGGGAGAAGTAAATGTCTTTCTCTGATTATGTCATTCTCCCTTACACCTTTCAGGGAGTGGGAAAAAGAAGGGCGGGCTCCTGAGATGAAGGAGAAAGGTTTTTTTCTGCTGCCATGATAGTTTCTAGCCAGCTGAGCAGGGATATGGAGCCATGAGGTGAGGGGTCAAGAGACCAAAGTCTTCCCATTGCCTTGCTGTGTGTGAGTTTGGACCAGTCAACTCCCTTCTCTGGTCCTCACTTCTCACCTCTAGAAAATAACAAGCATGGACTAGACATTCCCCAACATTGTCTCTAGGATGATTCCCTTCAGTGTGGCAGCACTGTAGCATGGCAGCCATGGTCCTGGCCTTAAGGCCAGGAAAGACTTGGGTTCCAATTCTGCTCCTGCATTTACCAGATGTTTGCCTGGACACATCTCTCGGAGCTTCACTATCCTTATCATAAATGACAATCATAATACTCACAGTATTTAGCACTCAGGGTTGTGAGGATCAAATGAGATTATGTTTAGACCATGCTTTACTAACCTGAAAGAGTTATAGAAATGTCCATTGTTATTCTTTTATGACAGAAAGGTAGCACAGGGTAACGGGGCAGGGGGGGGGGGAACCTCAACTCTTGGATCCAAAGACCTGGGTTCAAATTCGACCTCTAAATCTCTCTACCTATATGACCTTGGACAAATCGCTTGACCTCCTTGCTCCAGTCTATGAGGTCATAGCTTTACAACTGAAAATCACCTTAGTCCGACCCCCTCCTTTTGCTAAAGTGACAACAGTGGGCAAGAGAGGTTGTGACTTGCCCAAAATCACACAGACAGCAAGTGACAAAGGCAAGATTTAAACCCAACTCCTCCAGCTCCAAATCCGCTTTTTTCCTCACTGCACCACACTACCTCTCTCCCAACACAGTTGACCTAAATGGCTTCCAAATGCTGAACTTGGAATCAGTAGGAACTAGGCTCAAATCTCCTTTATGATACTTACTGGTTGTATGACAGAGGCAGGTCTCATGAACTCCTGGGCCTCCTTTTCCTCATCTGTGGAGAACCTCTAGTACCTGAACTCAAAGGCTGAAATGAGATTCATTCATTCATTTATTCAACAATAATTTGTTAAGCCCCTGCTATACATCAGGCTCTGCAGAAACAAAGATGGATGCCCTTCATGCTATTGCCTTCTTTCTTTTCATTATCTGCCATTTATCCTGTGTATGTACGTGCATGTCTATAAATATGTGAGTGCATATTCACATGTGCATATGTGTCTGCATGTTACATGTGTGTGCGTGACATGTTTGTAGGCATGTTTTTGTGTGTTGTCTCTCCTGTTAGACTATGAGCTTCTCAAAAGCTGGAGATGCTTATTTTTTTCAGCTTTCTTTGCTCTCCAGTGCCTGGCATGCAGAAAGCACTTAATAAATGCTTCTTCCCTGAATAGATGTCTACTAAGTGCTCTATAAATTCCAATTGGCCGTTGTCTCCAGCATCAGAGATGTCCTAAGGCTGCTCTTAAACTCTGGCTCTAGAAAAGCTTTGGAAGGAGTTGTTCCTGAATCTCAAAGGGCAGAAGGTGGAGTTACCACCAAGACCATGCATTGGCTTCCTTTGTCGGAACGTACGGAACACTTCCAGCTACCATGTTCCACGATTCCATGCATCTCAGACCATCCTGGCTCTTCTCCTGCCTTCCCAGCTGTCTGCTGGGTCACCTGCTCCCAACTGTATGCCCAGCAGCTCCCATCTAACATAATAATAACTAGCATTGACATAATGCCTACTATGCACCAGGCACTGTGCTAAGTGATTTACAAGTATTATCTCGTTTGATCCTCACAACAACCCTTAGAGGAAGATGCTATCAAGGTCCCCTTTGCAGGTAGAAGTTAAGTGACTTACCCAGAGTCATTCAGTCTGATTGGAACTCAGGTCTTCCTGATTCCAAGTCCAGCACTTTATCCAATGCAACACTTAGCTGCCAAAGCTGTTCCCCTTTTCCTCAAATGTTGGCCCCATCTACCTTTCCTATCTGCTGCTGCTGACACCATTCATTCTCCTCATCTCCAAAGCCACAGACTCATCTTTGACTCACCCTCTGTACCCTCACTCCCCAGTCCTAATGGTATGAAAGAGACCGTAAAGGAAATCAAGCCTGGCTCTTGTTTTACAGGCAAGTGAGCTAGGTTCTGTTGAGGGGCAGTGACCCATCCAAGGTCATATAGCTAGAGCTAGCCAGAGAACTGCTCTGGGGATTCTGACTTTCAGAATTGTGTTGTTTGCTTAACTCTCCAGGGCTCAATTTCTCCATCCTTGAAATGAAGGAATTGGCTAATCAGGGGATCTTAATCTTTTCTGTGTTCTGGACCCCTTTGGCAGTGTGTGGTGAAGCCTATGGGCCACCTCTCAGAATCTGTTCTTAAATGCATTGAAAAATATATAGGTTATAAAGGAATATATATATAAAACGTGTTATATATGCATCTGTATACATGTGTATATGTGTGTGTATCCAGCTATCAAAAGTCATTTAAAAACTCAATTTCATGGACTCTGGGTTAAGAATGTCACCAGATGATCCCTAAGGCCTCTCCCAGTAACATTCTGTGGTCCTGGGACTCTGGCCAGTCACCAAATCCTGAATCAATTACTCAGGCAGTGCAGCCACAGAGGGTGGGGTCTTCTAAGCCTTCCTTGGGTTTGGAATAACAGAGGGTTAACAGCTCAGTGGGTGCCGCAGACCCTCACAAAAAAAGGAGCAGAGCTGAACAACTGAAGGGAAACACTCCCCAGCTCAAAGGCGGATGTGAGGGCAGGAGCTGCTTGGGTCCCACCTTTGCCCCTGCCATGGAAGGCCCCCCATCTATATCTCGCAAAATCCTGCTTGTAAAAGGCAGCAATGTCTCCACTGCGGGAGATGGGGAATGTTTTCCATCAGGGACTTAAGGACGACAGAGCCTGGTCTAAGCTTTGGAAACAGCCCCATAAGCAGAAGCTTTCAATTCCTTTGCAGTGCCAGTGATGGAAGCCAGGCCTCCATCCTGCTGCTGGGGCTCTTGAGGCCAGCCATCTTGGTCTTAAAGAAACCAGAGCAGAAGTGTGCTGTTTCCATCACCAAGAATGATAGCCATGGAGCCTGGTTTTCCTCCCATAGGATTCAGATCCCTTGGAAGTGGTCCTTTCTGTTTGTCTTCTAGCAGAAGTATTTGTTTGTCTCATCTTCCCAGACTCAAAAGGAAAACATTAAGGGGAGACCCAGCCTTAGCTTACAGGGACAATTGGCCTATGGTGATTTCTCTGCTGCATTAATGAATGAATGAGAAGGCATTAATTAACCATTTACCATGTACCAGGCACTATGCTATACACTGGGGGTGCAAATATCTTTTTTTTTCAAGTTGCTGATTCATCACAAGGCCAAGAAGTGACAATCTGAGATTCTCACTCTCGTTAGGATAAACGCTATTATCAAATAAAGAGGCAGTGATGGGATCATGGGATCACAGGTGTAGAGCTGGGATGAACCCTAGAGGCTGAGTAGAATCCATCCCCATTGTTTTACAAATGAGGTACTTGAAATCTAGAGAGTAAGAGGTTTGTCCAGGATCACAGGTGTCTGGGACAAGATTCAAACTCACGTCTTTGGGAGTCTATCCACTACAAAAAAGCTTGAGAGCTCTGAGTGATCCATACAGGGTCTCACAGCTAAAAAAATGTATGAGGTGGTATTTGCACAGAGGTCTTCCTGGGTTCAAAGTCCAGAGTTCTACACTGTGATACTTTGGGGGAAATAACTCTCAGCTGCATTCCTTCCTTTAAAGCACCATTACTGATACATTAAGGCAGGCCCTCATCACATCTTGCCAGGAGTTAGGGCAGTGGGCCTGGGCCTGCTGGCTAGTATTCAAGTCACTAATCCTTCTGCACACACATTGCTCTCAGACTAATTAAAATAACTAATTAACTTCCTTTAAAAAGATTTCACAGTGTTGCTGTCCCACTCAGATCTCCCACTTCCTGTGCTGTCAAGTCTACAGAGGCCTGGATTTTTTTCAAGGTTTCTGCAGAGCTTTGATTTCACTGGACTTGTCCAACCTCCTGTCACCCAGAGGCTATTGGGGCCATCGGTCAGGCCTTTAGTCAACAAGCATTTATTAAGTGCCAGGCTCTTTGCTAAGTGTCTGGGATTACAAAAGAATGCAAAAACAACCAAATCAAAAAAACCAGGCTTAGACCTCAAGGAATTGACTATTCTAATGAAAGAGACAACATGAAAACACCTATGTATATCCAAGAGCTATTCAGAGGACATGGAAGGAAGCTGGGACAGGACTGAGAAGTAGGAGGGAAGCGAAAGAGCCTTCCTGCAGAAGGTGGGAGTGGAGCCGAGTCTTGAAGGAAGCTGGGTGAGGAAGGAGAGCATTCCAGGCCTGGCAGACAGGCAGTGAGAGGAACAATCAAGGAGGGCAATGAGGCTGGGCCATGGATGGGGACTAAAATGCAAAGAGCCTGGAGAGATAGAAAGGGCCAGGTGGGGAAGTGCCAAATAGAGAAGTTTCTACTCGGTCCAGAGGGAGCCTCTGGGTCTACTGAATAGGGTAGTAATGTGGTGAGAACTACATTTTATCAAGATCACTTTGGACACTGAATGGAGGATGGATTGGAGCGGGAAGAGAGTGGAGGCAAGAAGACGGACCAGCAGACTTATTGCAATAATCCAGGTGATTATTTGTGAAATGGTGAGAGTCTGGACCTGAGTGGCAGCTGTGTGGGTGGAGAGAAAGGGCCATGTAGGGAAGAGGTCATAGAGGTAGAAATGACAAGATGAATTTGGCAACGGATTGGCTAGATGAGGTGAAGAAGCATAAGCATGGAGAAAAGCATTAGATTTGTCAATTAAGAAATTAATAATAACTTGAAGAGTGTTTTAGTTGAATAATGAAATTGACTTTTGCAAAGTCACACATATAATTGATAGCAGAATGGACTTTGAAACCAGTTCCTTTAAATCCAAACTCAATATTCTTTTCACTAACCTACCCAACCCAATGACAAGAAAGATTCAATCAGGAACAGCTAAATCCAGAAAACAGACTAGGACAAAGAAAGAGAAAGTTACAATTCAATTCAACCAAATCAACTTTGATTAAACACCAACTATGTGTTTGGGGGAAGATAAAATATTAAATTATAGGGAGAAAACACTATATTCAAGGCCTTATGTTAAGTTGGTGGGAGGAGAGAGTGGTTTGAAAACAAAAGTGAAATAGTTTCTATCCTCAATAGGCTTATATTCTCTCGGGAAAAATGAATATAAGATGAATACCAATTAGTAAATACCCAGTTTGGGGTTTTGGTTTTGTTTTGTTTTGTTTTTTCTGAGAAGGGAAAAGCATTAATAAATGGTAATTAAATTAAGGAAAAAAAAGGAGACTAAATAAGAAAGTTAAAATAAAGAAAGATTTCATATAGAACATGAGTTATTAACCTGGGATCTATGGACCCCATAGATTTCAGTAAGTTTTTTATTTTCAGTAATCTCTAACTGAAATAAATATTGATTGACTGAAATGATCACTGCCTTCAATTTTTAAAATACTCCTCTGAGCAGTGGTCTATAAGCTTCACTAAATGGTCATAGGGGTCCATGAAGTCCTAAAAATGTTGAAGATAACTGATGTCAGAGGTAGCTCTGGAGCTGAACTTTGAAGGAATCCAGGAATCTGAAGGGGAAGAGATGAGGGAGGAGTAGATGGTAGACTGCCTATACAAAGGCATGGAGATAGGAGATGGCATATCAAGCTTAGGAAATAGCAGCCAGTCTGACTGGAACATAAATAGATAACATGAAGGAGAAAATATGAAATATATTTGGAAAGATGATGGAAGCCAGATTGGGGAGAGTCAAACTAAAGAGTTTGCATTTTATCCTAGAGGTAATAGTAAGCCACTGAAGATTTTTTTTAGTAGGAGAGAGGCATGATCTGACCTTTGTTTTAGAAATATTAATTTGGCAGCTGAACAATGGATTGTATGATTGAAGAGGGAAAGACACTAGAATCAGAGACGTGTTAGGAGGCTATTGAAATGATTTAGGGGGAAAGTAGTGATAGGGATGTGAGCTATGGGAGTGACTGTCAACATGGAGAGAAAGGGAAAGATAGAAGGGGTATCATGAAGGTGAAATTGGTGGGACTTGAGAACGTATTGGTTACAAAGGAAATGGAAGAGTCAAGAAAGACGGAAAGTTCATAAACCTGGAAGATTGAAAAGATGATAGTACCTTTAGCAAAGTAGGACTAAGGGTCAATCTGTACCTTGAATTAAGGGCCCATTTTTGGCCAATGGTCAGGCACAATCTGTGACTCAGAATAGGCCACAGTCTGTGTATTTTTAGGTAACAGAATTTTCCTCTGTGGCAAAGCTAAATAGCTTAGAAATGGGGACTTTTGTCCAGCAGTGGCTCGTTCGGGACTTGGCCCATTGGTGGACACCTTGTAGAGAACCTATCACAATATGGGGTGAGAACAGGGCAGCAAAGGAGAAACAGAAGATATTGGTGAGGAATGTGCAGAGCACAGGAGGCTGCTGGGAGAGAGACACACTGTCAATGATCCTGGAGCAGATCCACAAAGCTGGGAGATTGGCTCAACCCTTTTGTCCAGGACTTTGGTAGTCCACATGCCTAATTAGGCAAGGTAGACTCAGAGAAGAACTGTGTTTCAAGTTATTGCTTAGCTAAAGTGACAACCAGGGTCACGTAGCTCTTGCCTGAGGCATGATTCAAACTTGGACTTCCAGAGGACAAGTCCAGAACTCCCTGCATTATATCCTGTGGCTGCCTCAGTTGCCAAAGTCAACATTTCTACTTCCCCAACATCTCTTAGATTTGACCCCATCTCTCTGATCACATAGCGACCACTTGGCATTTTGCAACAGACTCTTAATCCCTGCCTCACTTCAGTCCATCAGCAATACTCCTGCCAAACCATTGTTCCTTGAACACAGGTTTGACTGTGTTACTCCTAGACTCAAAAAGGAATAACAGTAGCTAACATTTATGTAGAGGGGACTGGGTGGTGCAGTGGATAGAGCACCAGGTAACTGTTGTAGCTCAAATCTGGCATCAGACACTTGCCAGGTGGGTGACCCTGGGCAACTCTTTTTGCCTTAGTTTCCTCATCTGTAAAATGGGGATAATAACAGCACCTACCTCCCAATGTTGTTGTGAGGATCAAATCAGAGAGTATGTGTAAAAAGTGCTTAGCACAGTTCCTGTAAATGCCATTTAAATGTTTCCTTTCCTTTTAATGTTGGCAAAAGCCTTTCCATATGTTATTTCATTTGGTTCTCACAACAACCCTGTGAGGTGGATGCCATCATCATCCCCTAGCTTCTGAGGCACAATTCGAATTCAGGTCTTTTTGATGCCCTCCATCAAAACGACCTACTGTGCCTTTGTTCTCTTTGTTTCTCTTCTGTACATACTGATATGTGTCCTGGTTGCCTCCCCATCAGAATGTAAGCTCCTTGAGGGAAGGGATTGTTTCGTTCATTTTATTTCCTCCCCAGCACCTAACACAGTATTTGTTTAAGTGTGATGCCTATTGTTATTGTTTAATGACTGATAACACGTACTTTATATAATCATTATGAGAATCGACAGAGATAATGACAAATCTCATTGTATCCTCAAAACAATCCTGGGAAGCAGGTGCCATTATTATCCCCATTTTACAGATGAGAATGTTGAGGCAGGATTAAAACTGCGGTCTTTTTTACTTCATGTCCAACATTCTATCTATCCATTGTGCCACCTACCTGCCTAATATTAATACGTGGAAAGCATTACATTGCCCAAAGCATTGGACAGTGAGGTGGCACAGTAGATAAGAGCACCGTACTGGGAATCAGGAAGACTCATCTTTCCGAATTCAAACCTGGTGTCAGATACCTCCCAGCTGTGTAACCCTGGACAAGTCACTTAACCCTGTGTGCCTCCGTTTCCTCAGCTATAAAATGATCTGGAGAAGGAAATGGCCAAGAACTCCAGTATCGTTGCCAAGAAAACCCCAAGTGGGGTCGTGGAGAGTCGAACACAATTGGAAAATGACTGAACAACAAAGCGTTATGCAAACGTAAGTTATGATTAGTCAGTTAACAAGCATTTATTAGGCACTTGCTATGTGTAAGGCATTGTTCCAGGTTCTATGGATGAAAAGAAAAGGCAAAAAAGTGGTCCTGGCTCTCAAGAGTTCTTCTTACTTGGGGCCTTTTGCCTAGTTCTGTTGGAGTCACATTAAAAGGGATCTGAAAATATGATTGTGAAAAATTATTCTTATGGATCTTATGGATATGGATACAGAAGGAACCTTAGAAAGCTTTTAGTACAGCCCCATAATTTTACAGATGAAGACATCAAGGTGCTTCTTCAGCCTCCCGAAGGTCACATATGGGGAAAGAAGCAGAGCAAGGGTCGGAACCTGCGTCCCCTTCTGGATCCAGAGCTACGTGCCCTCCAATGCTCTCTGTACGGCACTGTGATACCCCACAGCCTCATGGGGCCATTTGTGTAGTCAAACACAAAACTCATGGGGTTTTTAATCAGGCAAAGGGTTCTGCCCCTGTACTGGGTTCAAGATGCACTGTTTAGGGAAACAGAAAGAGGCTACCATCCTGGAATGATTTGGGGGAATAAGCTACATATGGACATTCATAGTAACACATGCAGACAAAGAGACAGAGATGGGCAGACCATTTATATATGGTAGTATAGGAACACTTGGAAAAGTTTAAGATAATATTTGTAAAACATGAACATGTGAAAAAATGTATCCATACAGGGAGATGTACACCCAGGCACAAAACACCCACACTTATGTGGGCACAGAGAATCTCTCGTCTCTCTCTCTGTCTCTCTCTTTGTCTCTCTCTGTCTCCCTCTCTATCTCTCTCTGCTTCTCTCTCTGACTCTGTCTCTCTGTCTGTCTCTGTGTCTCTCTCTGCCTCTGTCTCTCTGTCTCTTGTCTCTTTCTGTCTCTCTGTCTCTGTCTCTCTCTCTATCTCTCTCTGACTCTCTCTATCTCTCTCTGTCTCTGTCTCTCTGTGTCTCTGTCTGTCTCTGTCTCTCTCTGTCTGTCTCTCTGTCTCTCTCTGTCTGTCTCTCTCTGTCTCTCTGTCTCTCTCTGTCTGTGTCTCTCTGTCTCTGTCTCTCTTTCTGTCTCTGTCTGTCTCTCTGCCTGTCTGTCTGTCTGTCTCTCTCTCTTTCTGTCTGTCTGTCTGTCTCTCTCTGTGTCTTAAAACATGGTGACCAAGTAGCCCATGCAGAATTCTCTACCCATTTCCAAAGCTTCCTGAAAGATACTAGGGCTCAAAGCAGGTGCCATTTTCTCTGGTTATGGAAGGCTTTTGGTGCCCTCTAGTGGTCCAGCTGCATCTGTGCTTCAAAAGACCTGCCCTCCAAGACTAACAGTTTTCCAAGGCTTTGGATGCCTGGTTGGCCAAGGTGTGAAAGAAGAATTCTTCCAGGAAGAAAGGGGTTCCAGTGCACCTAATTCCACCCAATTCTGTCCCTGCAGAATATCACCCTCTCTTTTATGGGTAATCCTCCTGCTCTTCAAGAACAGAAACCATCTCCCTTGTTTAGCACAATACCTTGGAGCATAATAAGCACTTAATAAAATATTGTTTAATTTATTCCCTATCATCAATCAATAAGTATTGATTGAGCACCTACTATGTGATAGGCACTGTGTTAGTTACTGGAGACACAAATATAATGAGTGAAACAATACTTATTCTTAAAGCATTTAAACTTAATTGGGGAAGGTAATATTCATATATATGAATATATTACATATATATGAAGATAAAGACATAGGTACAGATAGATAGATAGATAGATAGATAGATAGATAGATAGATAGATAGATAGATAGATGATATAAAGAAACACAAAGCATTTAAGCACCAGGCCAGCTAGGTAGCACGGTGAGCAGAGTGCCAGGCCTGGAGTCAGGAAGACTTCATGAGTTCAACTCCAGCTTCAGACACTTACTAGCTTGTGACCCTGCACAAGTCATTTTACCCTGTTTGCCTCAGTTTCCTCTTCTGTGAAATGAACTGGAGAAGGAAATGGCAAATCATTCCAGTATCTCTGCCAAAAGAACCCCAAATGGGGTCATGAAGAGTTCAGTATGATTGAAAAATAACTGAACAAAAATTTAAGCACTAGGTAGTTTGAAAGCGGAGACACTAACAATTCAGCAGGGTGTGGGGGCTGGGAGAAGGAATCAGGAAAGGCTTTGTGTAGAGGAGATGCTAGAACTATTCCTGAAAGAAGGAAGGGATCCTATGAAGTAGGGTTGAGTAAAAAAAAAAATGTATTCCGGTTATGAGGAATGACCAGTGCAAAGACACAGATGATGGAAGATGTATATGAGAACAGTAAGTAAGAATGCCATAATGACTACACCATAGGCTTCACTAAAAGGAATAACATATTTGAAGGTCGGAAAGACAAGATGAGACCAGGTTGTGAAGGTCCCTAAAAAACAAACAGGGGCATTTACACTTTATCCTATATGCAATAGAGAACAACTATAGTTTATTGATTAAGTGAGTAATATGATTAGATCGACACTCAAGGAAAATAACTTTATCAACTATTTGGAGAAGAGATTAGAGTAGGAAGAAACTCTCCCAAGTCTGAAGGTGGCCCAGTGGGGACCAGTATCTCTGGTTCTTCTCTGTCTTTGTCATCAGAGGGGCAGATAACCACCATCACCACCACCACTTTTCATCCATGCACCACACGTGCATACATACATATATTCATAATGCATTCATGAATGCGTACACAAACACAAAAACATAAACTAGTTCCACTTAGGAAAGAACAGGATTTTTCCAAAGAGATTTGTGCTTAGAAGTCCAGGGGCCACTAACCAGCAATACAGTCTTGGATAAATCACTTCATCTTTTTGGGTCTCAGTTTTTTCTTTTGTGAAATGAAGTTCTCAAAATTCCCTCCTGGTTCTCACATTCCACAATCTGAAATTCTTCTGGAAGGGGACACTGTCTCTTTCACCTGATTTCCATCACCTCTACAAGTATCCAGTCATGCTTCCTTGTCAAAAGGAAATTTAAATAAAATTAAAGATAAAACAAAACCCCTGACAGATGACCGTCCATGATCTTTGAGTGATCTTGAAGAATGAGAGAAGTGCCTCAGGACTGGAGAAAGATAAATATCATCCCAGTTTTCAAAGAAGAGAGTTGAGTCTGTATTCATAGGCTATAGAGAGTTCCAGACGACCTGTCTGTCATTGAGAGACCAATGAAATTTCTTTTCACCCCCTTTAAAATTTTAGAACAAATTCTAGGAGATGTTGTGTGAGCCTTCAGAAAAGGAAACACTGATCACTAAAAGACACCATTGGAACAGGTCATATCAAAGTAGCTTAATTTCCTTTTTTTTTTTAAAGCAATCAGCGTTAAGTAACTTGCTCAAGGTTACAGGGCCAGTTATTTCTGGGTGTGGTGCTGGGTATCTGAGCCCGGATTTGATCCAGGTCATCCCAGCACTGGAGCCGGTGCTCTTACTCGCTGAGCCACCTGGCCGCCCCATAATTTCCTTTTTTTATAGAATACCTAGACTGGCGAATAAGAGGGATAGCATAAACCTAAACTTCATCAGAGATCTAGACATCTATCATGACTTGTTTGTAGAAAAGATGGGATTATCTAGATCAAATGATCACAAGGTCAGGTGGATTTAGAAGTGGTTGAAAGTGGACCAGGTTCAAACAGTAATCAGTAATGAGTCATTGTCAACTTGGAAGAAGGCTCTGGGCTCTGGGTCTAAGAGATTTGGCATTGGCTCTCTGATCTCTGGGTATTTTTGTCAATGACTTGATGAAGGCACAAAGTTTTAGATAGCATGAAGCATGGAGGATTTGCTAAGTCATTGTATGAAAAAGTTTGGAACCAAAAATATCTTCATGAGTTAGTATGACAGGATAAATTGAATAAGGTGGAATCAAATGTCAAGTTCTATATTTGAGTTCTGAAAATAGAATTTATCCAGGGTGGTTGAAATGTAGTTAGAAAATAGAAAAGAATCTGCAAGGTTAGAGTGGACCACAAGTTCAATGTGAGTCAGCAGTGTGATATATTAGTCAGAAACTGGATTAGGAGAAGCAGAAAGTCCTGAAAGTGACCTTGCACAGCCCTCCACTCAAATCAAAGTCAACTCCAAATTGTGTCGTCGTTTCTCTGATGCCATGGTCCTCTTCGAAAATGAAGGACAAACACGACAACTATATTCATTTATAAGAATTACATTTTAGATGGGGTGGCCAGGTGGTGCAGTAAATAGAGCACCAGCTCTGGAGTCAGGACATAAGTTCAAATCTGCCCTCAGACACTTAACACACACACACACGCACACACACACACACACACACACACACACACACACACAAACTAGCCCTGTGACCTTGGGCAAGTCACTTAACCCCAATTGCTTTACCTTCCCCCTCCAAAAAAAAAAGAATTACATTTTAGGAAAGATATTAACAAACTGTGGCCAGCACAATGGAAATGTTGAACGACCTGGAGAATCTTCCATGTGAGGCTCAGGTGAAGAAACTAGGACTGTTTAGCCCGATAAAGAGATGACTTGGAGGGACAATAATGCCTGCCTTCAAGTACCTGAAATGCTATTAAACAGAAGGATAAATAGCAACACTCAGTCACTAGGTGGGGCTGTTAGCCACTAACCTGATCCTAGTTAACAGGAAGGTTCAAGTGCTGGGCAAATCCCACGCTCACCTTGGCAATTATTTGCATTGATGAAGAGTGAGCAGATGTGTTGGGGAAGTGCCAAGTTCTTTATGTTTTTCAGAGAGTAGACAACTTTCTATCTCATCTCATCTCTGTGTGTGTGTGTGTGTATGTCACCTACCCATTTATTTATCATCTCTATGTATTTCCATATCTATCATTTCTATCTCTATATCTCTCTACCTTCTTATTTCCTGAAAAATATCCCACCTGCATACCCCTGGAAAAAGAGAAGATATACTCTCTTCCCTTGGGGACCTGCTTGAGGACACAAAAATCTTAAATACAGAAAAGAAAGGAAGAATGAGAGAGCATATTATATATTATATGGTACAGACAACCATCAAAATAAGTACAATCAGAGTTCAGAGAAGGAAGAATCTACTGTCTACTCATTTGATTGAATTATCCTTTAGATAATAGCTAACATTTGAAGTCAGACAGTTTGAATCCTGGATCTGCTGTTTAATATGTGACCTCTGACAAGTCACTTCTCTGGGTCTCAGTTTTCTCCCCTGTGAAGCAAGGTGATTATGTGAGAAGACAGCTAAAACTCCTCTAGTTCTAAATCCCATGATCCTACATTGTATTTTATTTAAAGCCACAACTAGAATGAGAGGACAAGAATATTGTCCCAGATCGCCAAATTTTCGGAGGTGCAAAAAATTACTTTATGACTCTTTTACAAATTAAAAATAATAGATATTAGTACTTAGGAAGAATGATTCATTAAGACATGGAGCTACCAGATGCCGTCATTATTAATAGTCTCTAACTCTTAGCCACTGTGCTAAGTCCCTGTTCTCCCTCAGCTAAATTTGTCTTAACTACTTCTTATCTTATTTTGACATCATAAATAACAAGGCTGATCTAAAAGCCACCTTTTTCTAGTTATGGCTGTATTGAACATTTTTCTCATTTGATCCCCACAATGACCATAGAGCAAATACCTTCCCTATGGCATCTTGCACAATCTCCCTGAGTAAACTTTGTATCTTCGTTTTCCCATTTTTAGGCCATATGTAACACCTTCCTTCCCAAGGAGGCCCCTAGTGCCTAAGAACCCCCCCCCCCATAGTTTGGACTTGATAGTGTTTCCCTCAGTGAAGTGGGGATACTGTGGTAGATATTGGCCAAAGATCCTCCTGGGGATCAGAAATATGTTAGGTAGGAGACCCAGGAAAGAATCCAAGGCACCCTAGCTCTCTTCCTGTACCCCACTCACCCTTTCTCTTCACAACAATGGTGACCTCTCTTGTGCCCTCTTATCTTCATGGACCATGAACCAAGAGGCTTGTGGAGCATACAGTGTCAGGAGATGCTGGCCTGTGCTATCTCCCCAGATGTCCTGGTCCCTCCTCTGACTCTCTGAGAAGAGCCAGAGTCAGCTAAGCAGTTCCTGAAGGATCTGCCTTTCTCAGGCCATTATGGAGTTAAGCCCACACACTGGGCAAGAGGTCTGGAAGGGAAGAGTCTCCAATACCCCTCCCCCTCCGAGGGGCCCAAGCATCCATGCTGTGGCCCTGAAGGACCTGAGGTCAGGAGGCCTCCTTCAGGGCCTGGTGATGTTTTGCCTAAGGAAAGAAGATGGAGGTGGGAGTGGGGGTGGGGGTGGGGTGGGAGTGGGAAGGAGGGAAGGAGAAGGGATAAAGTAACTAACTTTATTCATTTGGAGGAGAGTCAGGGAGAAATGCAGGAGAGAGATTATATTTATTCTACTGGGCCCCAGAGGGCAGAATGGGACTACCCCTTCAGGAGACTTTTTCTGAGACCTCCCTGAGTATCTTTGTATTTACTTTACACACACACACACACACAAGTGTGCATATATGTATATATAATGTAAATATATTTTTAGGTCTGTAAATGTACTTATGTATACATATATAGTGAAATATAGTATATATAAATAAACCCTATATATACATAAATATATCTGTGTATATATAAGTACTTACATATACCTATATGATAAATAGACATATACATATGTGTATACATATATTCACATAAACATGCATATATGTATTATATGCATATACACATATAACATATTTATCTGGATACACATGATTACCCCCACTCCACTCCCCAGTAGAATATGTTTTCCAGGGCCTGTGTTTCATTTTTGTCTTGGTATCTACAGTGTCTAGTCTGGTACCTTGAACTAACAAGTAGTAATGGTTAGCATTTATATTATGCTTTAAAGTTTGCAAAAGTACTTTTTATATGTCATTTCATTTGGTCCTCAAATAATTTGTGATGGAGGTGGTATTATTATCCCCATTTTACAAATGAGGAAATTGAAACAGACAAAGTAAGTGACTTGCCCAGGGCCACACAGCTAGTGAGAGTATGAAAAATAATTTGAACTCAGGTTTTCCTGACTCTAAGTCCAATAATCTATCTGTTCTGCTGCCTAACTGCCTACTTTATACTTAATAAATTAGTATAGAATACATGAATGAGTGATGCTAAAGGAAGAATATTATAACTAGTTGCAAAAAAAATTCCTAACGATTATAGCTACCCCAAAAGTTGAATGGGCAGCCTTTAGAGGCAGTGGGTTTTCCTCACTGGAGGTTTTCAAGGAAAGAATCGATAATCACTCCTGGGGTAAATTGTAGCAAGGATTCTTGTAGAGGCAAAGGTTGGATTGGATGGCCTCTGAATCCCCTCCCAACCCTGAGAATCTTCTGATCCTGCCTGAGAATTTTTACTCAAAATTGATTTTCCCTAATTAGCTAATACTTGGATATTTGGGTATTCAGGACCTCTTACCATCTGAAATTTGTAACTAGAAGAAAAAATCTAAGCAATGCCTAGATTCACCTGGCTCTGGGAAAGTTCATTTTTTTTTGCCATGAAACTGATGAAATAAAGACTGAAATACACCATCAGAGAAGGCCACTTGTGGTCAAAACTGAGATGAGCCCTACCTGAATATACCCCATGGTTTTCAAAAACAGTTCAATCCACTAAATATTAGTATCTGTTAGTGACTTGATCAAAATGGGTTAATGAATAGCACCAGTTCCATAAGTAATCACCTTTGTACGAATGATGCTGATTAAACTTTTGAAGAGTAGACCTTAAGTTGGATTATAGATTTAGAACTGGCAAGGACCCCATAAATCATCTGATGAGGCCTCATTTTATAGATGAAGAAACTAAAACTTAGAGGTTAAGCTATTTATCCAAGGCCATATAGGTAATAAATGAAAATTTAAGCCCATATTCTGATTCCAATTGGTCTTTCTGCGGAATTATGTGACTTTTTTAAAAATCAGGCCAAATTTTATTTTATTTTGGTGAATTTCTGAGCTTACTTTATTTGTACTCTATATGATTTCATCATATATCCTTTCCATCTTCACATTTGTAGACAAAAAGCCCCAAATGTTTTTGCCTGTGGTCTTAAAAAATTGTCTTAGTGTTTATTTTCTCTCTTGCATTTCTCCTCTTGTAGCAGCAAGCACCCCAAGCGTCCTCAGGGTTTGCAGCTACCACAGGTTCTTGGATCTGCTTTGTTAAAGGAAAGCAACTCAAAATGGGTTAACAAGCTTACTTTAATCAGTCAGACATATATCATTTACCTTGTTCAGGAGAAAAGGTCAGCACCCTGAACCTCAAAGTATACAGGCATAATTATCAAGACAGAAACATCAAGTAGACAGATTTCCAAACTGTCCAACCATTACATCCATACCCAATCAACATCTGGGTTTCCACATTCTGGGTTTTTCAAAGCCGGGGGACTCTCAACAACGGCTTCCCAGAATTCAGATCAAATCACAGAACACTTCTCAAAGTGAGTCCCAAAACAAAGCTACACATCAGGGCTTATATAGCCTTCTCCTGGCTCAGAGAATGTAACAACCTTATTGACCCACTGGCCAATCAAAAAGTATCTACTGAAAAACCAGCCTCCCACCCCAGGCTCCAGGTGCACGTTAGCCTAGGGGCAGGGAAGATCTTTAAATCTGCATTTCCATTACACCTCTCTAGCATAACAATTTTTTTAAAAACCTCACAATAAGAATATACAGTCCAGCAAAATAAGTTTCAGCAATAGCCATGTCTAAATCTGAATGTCTCATTCTGGACCTTAACCTCATCACTGACTTAGCAGGAGATGAGTGGCTGGAATTGGGGTTTGTTGTTGCGTTGACTAGAGTTCTAAAGTCTTCCAAGGTGTTTTTCTCTCTAATGTCATTGTCATCATCTAAACTATGCAGTTACAGGTTGTGCTAGGTGACCTCTGATGCTTTTTCCATCCCTGAGTTTCTATGATTCTGATTCTGCCTGAGAATTTTTACTTCCCAAAAGATTTTCCCTCATTAACTAGTTCTATCCACTATACTCTGCATCGAATTGCAGAGGTCTCTCCGGTTTCCTCGGAAACTGTTAATTTCATCATTTCTTAAGTCACTGTAATATTCTATTACACTCATATATCACAATTTGCTTTGCTATTCTCCAATAGGTGGGCACCCCTTTACTTGCTAGTTTGGAGCTACTATAAAAAGAGCTGTCATGAATAATTTTGTATTTATTCTTCCTTTTCCTCTTTCTTTGATGTCTTTGGAATATAGGGATGGTTGTGGTTCAGTTGGGTCAAAGGGTAAGCACAGTTTAGTAACTTTTGGGAAAGGATTCCAAACGGAAGAACAAATTCACAGCTCCATCAACACCACATTCGTTAGTACACCCACAGCCCCCCCCCAACATTTACTTTCTTCTTTTGTCATCTTTGCCAATCTGATGGGTATGAGGGAGAAACTTGGGGTTTCATTTCTCAAGTTATTAATTATTTTGAGCATTTTATGCGGTGAATAATAATTTGGATTTCTTCCTTTGAAAACTTCCTTTTCAGATTTTTTTACTTCTTTTGGAGAATAGGTCTAGGTCTTATAAATTTGATCAATTCCTTACATATCGTGGACTCAAAACCTTTGTCAGAGAGACACTGCAAAGATTGTCCCCTCTTACTTGTTCCCTTTCTGTCATTGCACTAGATTTCTTTGTGTAGAACCTTATCAATGTTATGCAATCACAACTGTTTTATTTTCTGTGAGTCTATTTATTATGTGTTTAGTCATGAACTCTTTACCTATACATAGATCTGAAAGGTAATTTCCAATTTGTTTATATCTGAGCTTTTGTGTTTAAATTACATATCAATTTGGAGTTCATCTTGGTGTATGTTGCAAGGTGATGGTTGATACCCAATTTCTGCCAAATGCTCTCATTTTTCCAGCTGTTTTTGTCAAACAGTACATCCTCTCTTGCCCACGCTTCTACCCTTCCATCAACTGGGATCTTTGGCTTTATTGAGCACCATGTTACTGTATTCACTTGTACAACATATGTTATGTACCTAACATAAGTGACTTTTCTAAGGCCACACAACTAGGAGTAGCAGAAACAAAACTTGAACTCAGGAATTCTACTATAGCACATTTCCCCCTGGATTTAAAATAACACAAAATTTTGAAAAGCTAACTGGTTAGACCCCACCATTATTATCCATTTTAAAAAGCATGCCAGTTGTAGACATGTGGATTTCAGGCCTAATATTAAAAAAAACTTGTACACCTCTGCATCAGGGTGGAAAAAGCCCCTGAGAAACCCCTCAAAAAGAGTATACTTTTCCTCTGGGCTTGTCCTTTATTCTTCATGACTAACTTTTTTCCCCACAGTCCTTCCCTCTCCTGTAGGACCTCCACCCTCTGCTCGCTCCCCAAAGCCTCATGTGAAGACTAGAGCCAAAAGGCCCACACCCACTCAGCTGGCCAAGCTGTGCCCCAAAACCTTTTCCTCCCAAGCTTCAGGAGCTTGTAGTAGAATTCCCTTCACACCTGAAGCTGGTGATCTGCCTGGCCTGTGACCCATATGGGTAGGTGGGGGACAATGGAGGGGGTGGGGTGCAGTCAGAAGACCTAGAGGCTATTGAAAACATAAGATATCTAAGGAGAGGAAGAGATAATCATGGGTAACTAAGGGTGTGGAGAGGAAGAAGTAATTAGAAGGAATGGAGGATGGGATGGAGAAAGTGACCCATATCTTAATCCAAATCTTAGTTCCTGGCCAGCCACCCCGTGGTCTATTATAGCAACTCTGGTATTTCCAATGGGGGGGGGGGGAATGGGGGAGAAGGGAAAACAAACTGAGGAAGAGCAGAAGGCTGGGAATTCCCCCACCGTCCTAGAGAAGAATGGTTTTTCCCCCTCCCAACTCAAAGGTGCCTGAGAAGGAAGAGATCCTGATGGCTCCTTGGGGCCTGAGCCAATGCAGAGCAGAAGTCCACAGGAGGGGGCTGCTCTGAGGGTCTCTCCTTGAGAGCCGGCACACACTTAGGAGACCTGAAGTGGCTTCTTGCTTCCCCTTCTTTCCCCCCCCCCCCCCATCCCTACTCCTCTGACAGCACTGAGGCTAGATGTTGGCTGGTGAGGAGCGAGGCAGTTTGGGTTTCTTGGCAGCCAAGATCTCTGGTGGTGATCCCTAAGTGAATTCAGCATTTCCTTCCAGCCAACTGGCCCTGCCCTCTTCCCATACTTTGCTATAGTTTTTTTTTTTCACTTTTGGGGAAGATCACTGCCCTATTTCCAGTTTCTCTCAGCCCCCTTTTTTCAATTCAGCACAATTCTAGTTTTAACTGAGCCTTAACCTCTGTCTATTAAGTTATGGATGGATTGGATCTCTGTTAGTCAACAGAGGCTTCATATGTTTGGGTTCTGTCTTTGTTTTGCTTTTTAAAAAAACTGGATTTATTATTTCATTGGCATTGAAAGTTCAAAGTGAAAAATTCACCCTATAATGCAGGCCAGCACTTTCTCTGAGATTTTAATCTAGAATTACCTGAGGGCACTGAGAGATTAAATTGTTGATTTATTGGATAATACTAATAATCACCTTGCCTGGCTGTGGATTGGGTGTTTGAATACATAAAATAGGCCCTATTTCGTTCAATAATTATGTCCTAGGGTTGTGGATTGAGAGCTGGGACTTTAAGATTATCTAGTGAAATCCATTCCCTGAGTTTTAAAGATGGAGAGACCAAGGCCCAGAGAAGTAGATGGATCCCACACCTTAGATTCAAGCCCAGGTTATGTTTCCAAGCCACAGACCAGGGTCACCAGCATCACCCATCATATACATGTTACAGTCATGTTAAGGTGCAGCACCTGGACCTTTAAGAATGCTACAAATCACTGGGAAAGTCATCTTTTCCCTCTGCTCCCCAAGACCATCCTCTCACTGGCTGCTTTTAACTTTCCTACGGCCTGCCCTCTGGGTCTCTATGGTCCCTTGGGTCTATCCTAGGTGATCAAAACTGGAAGTCCCTGATCCTAAAACAGGGAGAGGGCTCTTGAAGAAAAGGGAAGAAAAAGACAGGACCTCCATTCAGCTATCTGGTCACTCATCCTGGCAGTGGGCCATGGAGGGCCACAGTGCATCCAACCATCCTTGCATCCAACTCAGTCCAAGACAGCCCCTCTGGCCAAACATTTTCTGGTGAATTTCTGCCCTCAGGAGTTGCGGGTTCTTTTTTGTTGAACAGAACTTTATTGTTCGTTCACTTTGGTTTGTCTTTCCAGCCAGATTGCAAAACTTTTGAGAGCAAACACCAAATCTTAGACATGGCTATATCATGTGGTTCTTCTGACCTAATGAAGGCTGAGGAGGAAAAGTGGTGGAATGAAAAAAAGTTAGGGATTTGGAGACTTTTATTCTGGATCTAGTCCTCAGTTTCATCTTAAAACCAAGAGAGATGGACTTCACCAGATGATCCTAAGGTCCCTTTAAATTCTCAATCCATGACCCTATAACATAACTATAGAATGTAATAGAATCTATTTTATGTATTCAAGCTCCCAAACTAGGACCAGCAAGGTGGTTATTAATATCATCTGACAAATCAACAAGAATTTATTAAATGCCTACTATGTGCCTTGCTTTCTTATTGGTAACAGTTGCTAAGGATGTCCTGGTGTTTAACTACACTACCCCAGACACTCTTTTCATTTTAATCTGTATTATTAATATTTTCTGCATCATTCTTTTTAAGTAATTAATTAGCAAAACGATAAATCAAGCCCTGATTTGTAGCACTTGCTGATCCGAAAGGTATAAACGCTCACACTAACATACCCCCAAAGATGGTTGTCATTTACTTAGTCCTTTAAAGGTTTACAATGTGCTCGATTTAACTCATTTTAATTCCCACAACAATTCTTGAGATAGGTACTTCAGGTATTGTCATCCCCAGTTTGCAGATGGGGAAACTGAGGCTCAGTGAGTTTAAGTGACTTGGGGACTAGTAAAGGTCAGAGGAAAGATTTTAATGCAAATCTATCCCAACTGCAAGTCCCAGACTCTTTCTACTACACCTCATTGCTGATTCCAGAAAACAGAAGCATCTGGTATAGAGTATAGAGGGCTAAACACTTGGACTACTTCAGAAAAAAAAAAAAAAAACATTGGTGAGTCCAGCCCTTGAGGGGATGAACCAAGAACCAAGGAAGCTGTATGGGCAAGAAAGAGGTAAGGATTAAGGTGTGCCTTCCCTCAGATTTCCATTCCCGGGAGGCAGCCGGGCTGCAGACCTGAAGCCTCTGGCTCTTCTCAGTGGAGATCCGGCTCTAACCCCAAGCCTGGAGATGATCGGATCCCTGCTGGAGTCACAAATTCTGCATTCCATCCATTTCCCTCAGCACCTGCCCTGTGACCACTTCTGTCTCTGATTATGTGGTTTCCAATCAAAGCAACCCCACACTGCAAACAAACTGGCCCTGGCGGTGACTCAGGGCAGCAGGAGACAGTGGCCTCTGGCATGCTGTCCATCATCTACAGGGTCAGGCAAAGACTGCTTCACCCAGATGTGGAAAGAGGCAAAACAGGCTGATCTCTTAGTCAGCCACAAAGAGTGAGAGAGGAAGAGGAAGAAGGAGATAGAAAGAAGAAAAAAAGGAGGGAAAGGAGGAGAAGAGAAGAGGGGAAAGGAGATGAGGAAGAGGAAGGGAGACCAGGGAAGAAGAGAGGAGGGGAGGGGGAAAAGAAAAGCAAGAGAGGAAGGGAAAATGGAGGGATGAAGGAAAGGAGGAGCTTATAATCTAACAGTGAAAGAAAACCCATAAAATAGAGCTAGGGGTGAAAAGCAGGGTGTGTTGAGTACTGACCTTTATAAAGTGAAAGCTCACCAAATCTGAGCCCAAGGTCCTAGGGACAAGAATCTCAATTCTGTCCAGAAAAGAAAGCCAGAGTGTAAGCAACATGGCCTAGAAATGACTAGGAAGTTTCTGATGAGGAAGACATGATCCCCTGACTTTGCTGAGAGCCTAGTCTGGTGAGGGGAAGATGTCTCCACCCCTAGGAAGGTCAGGTCTGATGAGAGGACACAGGCTTGTCCTTGTGGAGCTCACAATCTGATGACCAAGAAACATGTCACCAAAGGCAGCGATAATTAAAACTACATCTATTCACATGGGTACGTGGCCATATATGGACAGCTAGGTTGGTGCAGCGCAAAGAACACTGGTGCTGGAGTCAGGAGAACCAGAGTTCAAATCCAGCCTCAGACATTTACTAGCTGTGGGACCTTGGGCAAATCATTTAACCCTGTTTACCTCAGTTTCCTTATCCATAAAATGAGCTGGAAAAGGAAATGGTAAACCCCTACAGTATCTCTGGCAAGAAAACCCCAAATGGGGTCATGAAGTGTCAGACACGACTGAAATGACTACAAGTATGCATGTGCACACACTCATACACCCATTCGACACACACACACACACACGTACACCCACACACACTAACTCACTGGCAAGAGGCCAGGATGGAGAAAAGTCTTCATCAAAGAGGACATTTTTGAGGAGAAAATGGGTTGCTGTAGTAGAGAGACCCTTGACTCCTTGACTTTAGAGTCCAGAGGATCAAGGTTTGAACCTTTGTTCCATTATTTGTATTACCTGTGTGACCTTGGACAAGTCACTCATCTTTCTGGGTAGCCTTAATTTCCTCAGCTGTAAAATAAGGGGGAGATAGATCCCTTCAGATCCAAATCAATTCAATTTTAACAAATGTTTCTGAGACACTTCCTATGTACCAAGTACTGTCCTAGGCTGAAAGAAAAAGACTGAAAATAGAAAGTCTCTGCCTTCAAACAGGGATATGACATGTCCTCAGAGAAATACACATTTGGGTGTGATGGGGGGAAATGAGAGACCCAGAGGGCTTTAGGAAAATTTGAAGGAAAGGATACTTTGCAGGGAGATCAAAGTTTTGTTCATGGGGTGGTGCTGGACCTGAGCCTTAAGGGAAGAGAAAGACTCTGTAAGG
>NW_027187353.1:5370854-5433396 GCF_028583685.1 Petaurus breviceps papuanus | reverse complement strand
GGAGAGGAGAGGAGAGGAGGAGAGAGGAGAGGAGAGGAGAAGAAGACTGAGAGGGAGAGGGAGTCATTGTACTGTAGAATGTTAGGGCTAGAAAGGTCCCAAGTTAGATCCAGTCCACATATCACATTGTGGACAATAGGAAACTAAAATGCAGACATGGGGAAGAGACCCAAGGTCACACAACATAGTAAAAAACTTCTGGCTACTTCTCTCTGAGGTAAAAAGATGAGTAAAGATGAAGACATTCATGAAGGTCAGCCCTCAAGTCTCAGGAGGGATGATCAGGACTGGGAGGGAAGCCTGAACTGTTCTGAGGTACCTTTCCTAAAATCAAAGAAAGTTAACACTGGGTCTTTAGAGAGCATCTTGTCCAATCCCCTCATTTTACACATGGGGAAACTGAGGCTCAGAGAGTTCACCAGATTTCATCACATTAATAACAGCTAGGCTGGGACCAGACCTCAGATCCTTGGCTCCCAGGCCAGCATGCCAGCTCCCTAATTAAATCCAGAGCAGAGTTTATATAATCAGGATAATAGCTAACATTTATGTGGGACTTTAAGGTTTTCAAAGCGCTTTACATATATTATCACATTTAATCCACAAAACAACCCTATGGGCTAGGTGCCTGATTATCTTCATTTTAAAAAGGAGGAAACTGTGACAGGCAAAGGTTAAGTGATTTGCCCACGGTCATGAGAGTAGTCTGAGGCTGAATCTGAACTTGGGACTTCCTGACTCCAGGTCCAGCCTTCTATTCCCTACATAACCTACTTGCCTCTAGGTATAGAATGCAGGAAACTCAGCTTTTATGACTCACTTTCATTCAGACTGCTTTTTAAAAATTTAAAAATGCCTGAGAAGAAAAGGCCGACAGCACTGTTTGGTTATTTCATATTAAATACTGTACTGACTCTTAAGCCAGATGTAGGGAGCTGGCCAGCGCCCCTCTCTGGGCAGGCATTTCCCATCATAGATCCCCAAGTCCTGGGTTTCCACCTTCCTTAGTGCCCAGAGCAGGATACTGTCTTCCCCTACTCTCTGGCCCATGATCCCCACACTGACAAGTGTATTTCTGAGCCATCACCCTCTAGTCACATCTTTCAGCCACCACAAACATCCACTCTCCTCTTCCCCAAAACAGATGCAGCTGTTGACCTCTTTTTTCCCCTTCCCTTCAATCCCTGTTTCTAGTCCTTCCTCTTCCTCCTTCTCTTTTCCCCCTCCTTTGTATAACCTATCTAGCTCTAAGGAACAAAAAGAGATTCCCTCTTGTTAAGGGGTTTAAGGTCCTCCCTTGGGGGTGTTGTGTTCAGCAATACCAGATCCTCAAAGGAGAAAATAAAAGCTTACAATCTCACAATCTCAACTCCAAATAAACCTCAGTAATCTCCAGAAAGTCAATCCTCAATTCCTCTGCGCCCTAGGCTATACCAATCCTCTCTCCCCCTCCTCAGAGTTCTGCTGTGAGGAGGGAGGGGGTTGGAGGAAGGAGGGAGGGAGGGAGGGAAGGAGAGAGAGAGAGAGAGAGAGAGAGAGAGAGAGAGAGAGAGAGAGAGAAAGGATGTGAAGGATGTGGCCATGTTCTTTTGTTCTTTGGCACCAAAAGAATTTCACTAATAGCCAATGGAATGAGAATAGTTTGTCATGTCTTTCCATCTCCCCTCTTCCAATTAGAAACTCAAGGAAAGAACAAATAAAACAGCTATGCAGACATTTCACGCTATGTCCAAAGTGAGAATGAAACCCAATGAGAACAGTGGGTTGGAACCATGAGATTGTAAAAATAACTCTTGGACCTTGGATTCTCCCAAGGCCTGCCCACTCTGACTGACTGCCTTAGGGGAACGTCTCAATGACTTTGGCAGCAGCTGACAAAGGATCGGAGAGGTCTGGGTACTGGACATGAAACCGAGGAACTAGCGCTAAAAAAATCTCCCTAAATGTTGACTGTGCTCTCCCTGTCTTAGCCCTGGGGGGGGGGGGTGGAAAGTGAGGAAGGGGCTGAGGATCTCCAGCTGTGTCCCTCCTGGAAGCTCTGGACAGGAAAACCAAGCACTCCCCTAGATCGAGCTTGAGCTCCAGGAGTGGAATGAAGAATTGACCTCATCTCTCTTCCTCAAGGAGAGTTGGGCATAACTCTGAGCATCCCAGGACAGCCTGAACTTTGGACTCATCTCCAAGGCAGAGGGAGGAGTCACAGGGGCTACCACCCCCTGGAAATTTGGCCTAGTGGGCTGGCATCTCTGGTTCCCTTGACTGAACCAGAGATCAAATTCACCCCTGGTGGCAGAGCCATGTAGTTTAGGAGCACAGTCAAGTTTAGGAGTACTGGCCAAGAGCCCTGAGGAAGCCTCCTTCCTCCAGTTTTCCTGACTGACCCTGCCTCATGGTTTCCCAGACACATTTCAGGTCCATAATGTACTTTGGTACCTCAAAGTTTTTGCCTGAAGGGCATCCCATGCTTGGTGGAATCCAAGTTTAGACCTCAGAACAACAATAATATGGTAGAGACAATTTCAGAAGTTATCTAGGTCATATTAAGAGCCTTCCTGAGGCCTTACAGAAACTCATGATGAAAAGGTTTTGTCCCTCTGCCAAAGCAGTTTGCAACCTCTCTGTAGTTTCGAAGGCTCATGGACATAGTCATAGAAAGGACTACACAGTTCCCTAAGTCCACCCTGCTCAATTTACAGATGAAGATCTGAAATCCAGAGAACAACCTGTCTAAAATCACATTGGGACTAAATAACAAGCAGCAGAGTCAGGATATGAATCCAGGACCTCTGACTATTGAGCAGTGTTCTTTTCCATACTTTCTTTCCAGTTAGACAGTTTTCTTTTCTTAGACAGTTGCCCGAGGTTCAGAAAGATTGGGTGACTTATGAGGTTAGACAACTAATAAGGTGGGATTTGAACCCAGCTTTCCTTGACTACAAGTCCATCATTCTATGGCCAGTAGACCATTTTCTGTCTCTTTTAGAATCTAAATTCTTGATTCTTAAGGGGATGATTATCCAGCTCCTGAAAAATCCAAGCCTCTAGTTTCCCTTCCTTCCCCTTCCATTTCCTGTTGTTGTTCAGTCCTGTATAATCCTTTGTGACCTCACTTTGGGGTTTTCTTGACAAAGTTGCGGGACTGGTTTGATATTTCGCTCTCCAGATCATTTCACAGATGAGAAGACTGAGGCCATCAGGGTTAAGTGGCTTGCCCAAGGTCACACAGTAAGTATCTAAGTTCTTATCCAGGCCAGTGCTCCATTCACTGTGCCATCTAGCTGCCCCCACCTCAGTTTTCTAGGCTTTCCACTAATTCTTCATCTAGAAGATAGAATGGAGGGAAAATTCACAGAATCCCAGATCGTCTGGGCTGGAAGTGACCTTAGAGAACCTAACCCAATGTTCTAACTTTTCAGAAAAGGAAAATGAAACACACAGAGAGAAAAAGAGAGACAGAGAGACAGAGGTAGAGGAGAGACAGTGAGAGGGAGAGACAGAGAGACAGAAAGACAGAGACAGAGACAGAGACACAGAGAGGAGCAGAAGAGATAGAGACAGACAGAGGGAGAAGAGAGACAGACAGAGAGAGACAGACAGAGAGGCTCATGACCACATAGCAAATTAGGGTCAGAATCTTGTCTAGTACATCAATCTCCTGACTCCTAATCTAATAAAACAAACATGCTCCTGGACCTAACCCTGCCCCTTTCCACAACCTAGAATACCACACCTCTCCTTCTACCCTCCCACTGCCCAAAGTGAAAGACTGGAGGTGAAATGACCAAGATGAGATCTGGAAATTATTCTGGATCTCAAAGGGAGCCTATTCTGAGCAAGGCACAGAACTCCCTTCAGTCCCGTGGGACAGACATAAAAGAGAGATCTGCTCAGTGCTCATCTCTAGGAAAGGTACCAGGCCACTATGTGGCAGATGCGCTTCTATAAGCCAGATCTCTGGGTATCCAGGGCAAAGGTCATCAAAGCAAAGAGGAGCAGTGATAAAGAATGCTGGATCAGGATATATGGACTCACAGTTCTGCTACTCATTTGATGAGAAAGCTTGGGCCTGGGAAATTGTCTGGGCATCAGTTTCCTTCTCTGTAAAAGGAAAGTCTTGGACTAGATGATCTTTGAAAGAAAGAAGAAAAGAAGGAAAGAGAGAGAGAAGAAGGGAAGGGAAGGGAAGGGAAGTAAAAGAAAAGATACTGGGGGTGCTTCCTGGAGCATCAAGGAATAAAATGTTTGGCATAAAGTCCAGAAAAGGTGGGTTCATATTCTACTTCTGACACTTTCCAGCTGTGTGAGTACTTAACTTTTCTGAGCTTGAGTTTTCTTTTTGCAAAATGAGGGGGCTGGGCTATGTGACCTCTGAGGTCCCCTCCAACTTGGAATGGATGATGCTTGTTTGCTGCTGAAATCATTGGGTGGGGCCAGAAAGGGTGGGAAATTAGAGTCAGGAGTCAGGGATTCTAGGACCTAACTTCAATGGTGGAGAGCACCTCAGGATGAGGGGAGTGGGGGGGGTATAGATCTGAAAGGAAGCCTAGACCCAGTTTAATCAATTCACTTTACAAAGAAAACTGAAATGTAGAAAGGGAGATGACTTTCCCAAGGTCACCCAGCTAGTAAGAAACAAAACAGGCCTTTCTGTCCAGGTCCTCTTACTTGAAACCTGGTGACCTTTTCAACAAACCACACTACTAAAGATCCCACAGCTCTTACGTGCAAATAAGGACTAAAAAACAGTCCTGGAATTGGAGTCAGGAGACCTGAGTTCAAATCTCAACAAAGTAGAGTGCTCCGACATAGTGAGTGCTTAATAAATGTTTTTTCATTCGTTCAGTCATTTAGCCCTGCCACTTGGTACTTGGGCGCAACCTTCAGCGAGTAACTACCCCTCTCTAGGACTCAGTTTCCTCCTCAGTGCAGAGAAGAACGTGGCCCCGAAGATCTTTTCCGATCCTCAATCGATGATCTAGGATACCTTCTGCCCTTTAAAGCCAGGGTTCTTTTAACTACAGGGTTTAAGGTAAGGTCCCCTCTAGAGAAAGAAGAGTGGGTGAAAATGATGACTTTCAGGCTGGAAAACAAGCGAAGGGGCCAAGGCGGCCCATCTGGCTTTGGGGGCAGTTGCCCTAGAGAATCCGCTTGGCTGGGGCCGAGCTCAACTAGAAATTCGCTCCTTTCCTCTCATTCCCAGGTTCCCTTCCCTGTCCTCAGTTTTCACTAGGACTGCTTCCTTTCTTCATCAAAGAGGAAGGCGGCCCCCCAGCTTGGCTTGCAGAGCTGAGAAAAAGGGCCAGGCGCCTCGGGGGCTGGCCGCATAGCTGAAACCCGACGGGCAGTAGGGCCCAGAGGTGGAGCCCCGAAACGGAGCAGGCTGCTCTGAAACTTCCAAACTTTTCACAGCTTGTTGCTTATTCATTCAGAGTGGGAAAGAGCCAGCCCGGCTGGCCCCAGACCCAAGGAGAGAGGGAGTGAGGGAGGGAGGGAAGGAGGGAGGAGGGACCCGGCCAGTCCCCCCCTCCCCACCCCATCCCGCACGGGAGCCATGTAAAGCCCCTCCCGGTGGTGGTCCTGTCCTTGGGGCCAGACCTTCAGGGAGTAACTCCAACTCCAGCCCCGCTCCTCACGGTGCCTGCTGCCTTGCCCCAGACGGAGCCCTCGGGCTTGGCCAGCTTTGCCCCAGCCGCCTGCCGCTGCCTCTCAGCTCCTCGTCTAGCCTCTACTGGCCTCATCATGCTGCTGTCCGGGGAACCCTCCCGCTCGGGACTGGCCCGGGATGGACAGCGCTAGGAACCTCGGGGAGGAAAGGAGCTGCCCACAACCCCTTGGGGAAGCGGGGGACAGACTCGTCAGGAGCTGGGGGACTTTGGAGAAGCGGCGTCTCTACTGTTTGTGACCCACGCTGCTACTCCAGTCCCCGGGGAGGCAGAAGACGGGACGGCGCAGAGACCATGGCCCGCATCTCCTGGGAGCTCTGGGCGCTCCTGGGCTGCGGGATCTTCCTCCTGACCCGCGGACAGCAGCAGCCTCAGCATCAGAGTTCCGACGCCAGTCCCTGGAGGCAGATGATCCAGTGGGAGAACAACGGACGGGTGTATAGCCTCCTGAACTCGGGCTCCGAGTACCTGCCCCCGGGCACCGTGGTTAACGATGGCAGTGCCCAGGTACTTCTGGCCGGAGCCCAACAGACTACCGGCCGAAGGAGCCAGGGACGCCCCATCCGAAGGCAGGCCCCCTCGCTGCCGGTGAGAGTTGGCTCGGACACCATCCGAGGGCAGGCCCGGCACCCTTTCGGCTTCGGCCAGGTGCCAGAAAACTGGAGGGAAGTGGCCGTCGGGGACGGCACGGGGATGGCCAGAGCCCGCACCTCCGTCTCCCGGCAACGGCAGGCGAGCTCCGCCTCCTCCTCGGTCTCAACGGGTTCAGCCTCAGCCTCAGCCTCCGCCTTCGCCCAGACCACCTACCGGCAGCCATCTTATCCGGCGCAGTTCCCCTACCCCCAGCCCCCTTTTGTCAGTCAGTACGAGACGTACGAGCAAGTACCCAGGGCATATGATGAGAGCTACGTGTATTACCGGAGCGCTGGAGGCGGAGGTGGAGCCGGGGCTGCTGCAGTGGCCTCGGCTGGAGTCATCTACCCCTTCCAGCCCCGGCTGAGGTATGAGGAATACGGGGAGGAGCAGACCCCGTACCAGCCTCAGGGCTTCTATCCAGCCCAGGAGATGCCCCTCATGCCAGTGCCCCAGCCCCAGCCTCAGCCCCAGCCCCAACCTCAGCCTTCCGATGGGCTGGACAGGAGGTATTCCCATAGTCTGTATCATGAGGGGACCACGAACTTTGATCAAGCTTACCAAGACACTTACAACTCGGTCCCAGGCCAGGTGGTGCCAGGCCAAGTGGTGCCAGGCCAAGTGGTGCCAGGCCAAGTGGCAGCTGCTCCTGATACCCCGCAGGTGAACGGGGGCTCCTCCCCAGGCTTGGGACCAGGCTATGTGACTGATCCCCGCCTGGGCTGGCAATCACCCTATGCCAATGTGCCCCCGGAGACTTACATCCCACCGAGAGCGGTGGAGCCTCAGCCACCGTTCCGGGTCCTGGAACCCTATGGGAGTGCCCCGAGGCCAGAATCCTACCTACCCATCAGGAGCTCGGAAGCTCCCCCATTAGGTGGGGACAGACAGGGCACCCAGCAAGGCCGGGTCAGCGTGGGCAGTGTGTATAGGCCCAACCAGAATGGACGAGGTGAGTACTGAGCACCTCCCAAAGGGACCACAGTTTAAAGGAATGGACTGGGAGTTCTGCTAAATGATGTTGTGTATGATATTGCCAAGAATACCAGTCCTGAAGGCAGAAAAGCTGGGTCCAAATCATGATTGCTACTATTTAGTAGACAGAGGTACTTGGGCAAGTGAATATATCTCAGTTTCCTCATCTGTAAAGTGGGGATATCAGTTGCCTTACCTACTTCATAAATATCAAACTAGATAGCCCATATAAAGTGCTATCTAAATGTGGGTTATTATCTGCCAATCCTAACCAATGGACAAGCATTTATTAAGCACTTACTGTCTACCAGACACTGTTAGAAGCTGGGGAGATGAACAAGCCTGAAACAGTTCCTACCCTCAAGAACCTTTCATTCCAGTGGGAATGCAATAGGTAGATATGCAACACACACATGCAAGTATTCTTTAAATATATATAGTATGTATATAGTGTATATATGTGTATGTTTGTGTGTATATATACATATTATACATATATATAAAGAGAGAGTAATTTTAAGAAGGAAGGCAGAAGCTGGGGGAGCAGGAAAAGTCTCATATAATCACTAATCATTCTCACTATATTCTGCTTGATTCTTCTTGGACTCCCCTCCCCACCTTGGTACATCTCTTCCCTCCCATCAAAAATCCCTCCCTTCTGGTCATTTTTAATCCATGGTGTCCTCATGTCCCTACTCCTCTAACTGACATCTTCCATTCTCAAATTCAAGCCCATGGAAGAGAGAGGGGAAGAGATTGAAAAGAACATTGCTTCTGGAATCAGAGGACTTGAGTTCTAAGTCTGTCTCTGAAACTTACTGCTTGTGTGGCCTTTGACTTTAATATCCTTGTCCTTTATCTGCAAAATGAGAGGGTTGGACCCTATGGCCTCTGAGGTCCCTTCTACCTCTAAAGCTATGAAACTATCATAAGGGTTCACCCCTAACACATCTCAAATAAAACTTGGTAGTAGAAGCAAGGAAAGATGCAAGGACATCACACACACCTGGACTTGATCACATACACACACACACACACACACACACACACACACACGGAGATAGAGGAAGCTTTAAAAAAAAGTGTGACCTCGCCTTTCAGGAAATGTGACTGTTTCATTTATTTGGTGAGCACTTATTAGGCTCCTACCCCATTTCCCTGAACCCGGTTCCTCATCTGTAAGAAGAAGGAATGATATAATCCCTTCTAGTGCTGATGCCTCCTTGTACAAGGTGCTATAATAGATACTAGGGGCACAAATACAAAATAAAATATCACTTGCTCTCAGGGAGCCGGGTGGGTTTAATGCGTACACAGATAAGAAAATGCAAAATATAGACAAAATGATGTCGGGAGTGGCAAGTACTAACACGAGAGGTCAAAAAGGGGTTCATGTAGGAAGTGGTTCCTGAGTAGAGCCTGGGAGCGATCTGGGGATTCCAAGAGGAGACAAAAGAGGAAGACTGGGGCCAAGAGGAGCAGCTAGTTAGTTATATGAGTGCCTGAGGGCTTAAAGTCTATGGTCTACCTTCCATTGCTCTTCTCTCACTTAACTCTGTTGGAGGACTGCACCTGCAGCCATTGCTCCTAGGGATATAGGAACTGCCCATCTCTATTCAGCCAGAGCACTCTGGCAGCCTCACATATTTCAATGTAATTGGTCAGTGCCTTTAACCAATGTACCCAAACCTCTTCTCTACCCACTTACCCAAGCCAATTGAATATGGTTGCCATGGAAACAGCTAGAATGATGGGTCTCCTAGGTAACAGCAGACCTTGATAAGCTCAAGGTCTCCCCTGGTAGGCAGATCCCTGAGGGATTTGTCCCTTAAATTCCTGTTTCTATGTAATTTTTACTAACCAAACCATTCACCCGTGTTCTTGCTGTATTCTAATAGAGTTCTAGCCCAAGTTCCCCCTTCCATGGAGGTCAAGTCACTTCATGGCTCACTGTATAGGCAAGAGGTGCTGTCATCATCATTGGTCACTTGAACTGCCGGTTATACCTCACTTTACCCAGCACAAAGCAGCCTTGATCCCTTGAAAGTTGGTTACACATCATAGATTGTATACCATTTCAAATGCATGGGGAAAGCTTAACAGAGGAACCACATGGTGACTCCTTCAGTAAAGTGAAGAATTACTTTGTAAAGTACCTAATTCTCCTTCCCTTCCCCACTAATTCTTTTGTTTAATCAATTAAGAGTCTTCTATATTTGGTTTCTTCCAATTTTAATAGATATTTTATTAAATGTTTTTGTTTTTCATCATCTGTACTTCCCTTATAGCCCTCCCTCCCTCCCTATGTTATAAAACATAGCCATGTTTTATAACAAAACCTCCTCTCCACTTTCCAAAACCATTCTTTATAACAAAGAATAAAAAAGAAGGGGAAAATTCAGTAAAACTAGCCAATGCATAAAAAAGTCTGACATTATATGCAGTATTCTATATCCACGGTCCCCCATCCTTAAAAAGTAAGGGTATCAGGAGAGAGATTCTTCCTCATATATCTACTTTGGGGCCAAGTTTGAGCATGATAGTTTCATTGCATTCACAATTTCAATCACTTTGTTCTGAAAAGAACTTGTGTTCTTATAGTTATTGTACATATCGTTTTCCTGGTTCTGCTTACTTCCTTTTCCATCAGTTCAGATGAGTCTTCAATGTTTTTCCATGTTCATTTCTTACTATGCAGTAACATTTCATTATATTCATGTACTAAAACCTGTTTAATCATGTCCCAGTTAAGGGGGATCTATTTTGTTTCCATATGTTTTTGGTTGGTTGGTTTTTGCTACTGCAAAAGGTATTTCTATAAATATTTTGGTGGACAAGGGGCTGTTCTTTTTGTTAGTGACCTCCTTGTTATATTTGTCTAGTAGTAAGATCTCTGTCTCAAAGGGAATGGACATTTTAGCCATATTTTTTGCACAATTCCAAATGCTTTCCAGAATGTTTGGATGAATTTGTAATTTTACACCATTAGTAAGTTTTAGCCATCTATCAGGTTTTTCGAAAGTAAGTCTAATCTATAATCAGAGTAATAATAATAATAGCCAACATTTTTAGTTTAAAGTTTGAAGAATTGTTTAACCTTTCATCTCATTTGATCCTTCAACAACTCTGTGATGCAGTTACTATTATTATTCCCATTTTACAGCGAAAGAAATAGGAACTAAGCAAGATTAAGTGACTTATCTAGGGTCACACAACTACTGAGTGTCTGAGGCAGGATTTGAACTCAGTTCATCCTGACACCAGGATCAGGTCTCTATCCACTCTGCCACCTAGCTGCCTAGGTGTTCAATTTGTAATTCTACCACTCAATAGCTGTGGGTCCCTGGGTATATCTCTTAGCTTTAGTTCCTTCAGTTGTAAAATGGGGGTGTTATTCACATTGTCTACTTTATAACGTTGTTGAATCAAGCCAGAGCACCCATGTAAAGTACTACAGAAATGCAAACTAAACTATGCAAAATGTAAGCAACCCAAGGTTGTGTTGCATGAACTTTAGGTGTCAGGGACAGAAGGAACTGTTCACAATGTCATAGATTGCCCCATTGTCTTCCTCTCCCCTTCTCTCTCCTCCACAGGGTTTTCCCTCTATCTATGTGCACAATTTTACCTTCAGGCAGTCAGGTATCACCCCTGAGCCATGGACTAAAGGACCACATGTAACCAGACAGTTTATTTAGTGGAACTGAACAGGGAGATATGAGAGGAAGCAGTCCCTATTATTCTTCCTCTGCTATCTGCTCCCTCCTCACCCCAACCCCACTCCCAGAGATGCTGTGATAATGGAAAATTCCAGCCTTGGTGAGGGCATACCAGGTCTTGAGCTTATACCAAAGAGCAACAATACCTCCCTTTCCCCTCAACACACACACACACATACACACACACACACACACACACACACACCTGAGTTTTATGCAGGCAGTTCTGGATAGAAATTAAGAACCTTATATCTTTCTAGCCCATTATCCAGGGTTCAGGGGCTAAGCTGAGCAGTACACACACATATATATGAATATATATGTATACACACACACACACACACACACACACACACACATATATATATATATATATATATATATATATATCATCTGCACCTGTTTTGCTTTCATAGGATCCAATACTGACTTTTCTCTTTTTCTTTAGGTTCTCTGTTTTTCACTCTCTTCTCTTCATCTCATTTCCCTTTGTCTTTATGTGGGTTTGACTCATCCCTCCCTCTCTCTAAATTGCTACTTATCTCTTTCCTCTACTAAATGACTATTTGTCACTTAGGAAGTAGATTCAGTGTAGGTAGACAGTGAATTCAATTATGGAAAATGTTGACTTTGATGAGAATCCACCACTATAACTCATGGAGCAAAAGAGATTTTAACAGCAACCAATTAGAGACCTTTCCCCTACATAACCTTTGGTGAGACTTTGTCAACATTAGCCCACATGTGCTATTATCATTTTTCTTACATAGATGAAGAAACGGAGACCTGGAAAAGGAAAGTGGTTGAATTATTGCCATATATAAGGAAAAGGAGGGGGTAAGAAAGGGTTAACAAGTATTTATTAAATACCTACTATGAGCCAAGCATCATGCTAAGAGCTTTACAAATATGATCTCATTTTATCCTTACAACAATCCTGTGATGTGTTTTTATTATCCCCATCTAGCAGATAAGGAAACTGAGGTAGGCAAATGTTAAGTGACTTGGCCAGAGTCACACAGCTACTAAGTGTCTGAGGATGCATTTTAACTCCAGGACCAGTTCTCTATCTATTATGCCATGTAATTCATAGCTCTCACTCATAAAATCCCATTTCATTCAATCCATAACTTAGAGAGTAGTCTTCCTAACGAGCAGCTCTGATTTGTCCCTCCCAAGCTTAAGATCTTCCCATGCTGATGGGAAAATCATCTGTATGAACATTATTATATTATATTGGGTCTCCACCCCCTTGGAGTGAGGAAGAGGTCAAAAATCCAGGCAAATAGACAATAGGAATCTCCTGGGAATATGTAGGCAGAGTACCAAGGCTCAATCAAGTGACAGTGGCCCTTCATCCCTGATTGGCTGAGGGTATGACGCATAATTAAACACACCACTCAGTTAAAGTCTGGGGACCAGAAGCAGGATAAAGGCAGGGTCAGCCAAGAGTTCTGGAAACAGAGAGAGAAATGATTTTCCCTTCTCCAAGATGGCACCACACCTTTTAGAAGGAAACAGTGGATTAGATAAACAGCATTAAAGATAGCCAATGGATCTGCTGGTCAGAGTATTTTTATGTACTCTAGATCAAAAGTGGGGAACCTGTGGCCTTGAGGCCAAATATGGCCTTCTAGGTCCTCAAGTGCAGCCCTTTGACTGAATCCAAACTTTTGGTCAAAAGCCACACTTGAGGGCCTAGAGAGCCACATGGGGCCTCAAGGCCACAGGTTCCCCAACCCTGATCTAGATACTTTGGACATTTTATATATTATATAGATTAATTCTTCCATCTTAAATAAATCTCAGTAAAGCCCTTTTGTTCTCTATAACTTGTCAGTGGATAAAAGGCAACCATTTTTGGGGTGGAGGATTTATGACCAGAATGCATAGCCAACATTAGTTTATGACTGTCCAAGTTTCAAGGGATCAGTGACAGTAGGTATGATGTAATGAATGAGGTACTGTAACTTGAGGATAAGATTTCTTCTTTTGCATTGGGTCAAAAGGAAATCCACTCTTACATATACCCATACACCCTCCCCTAGAACGAAGAGTTATAGCAGAGTTTTAGTCTATGTCTTCACAGGCTACTTGCTGTCTTCTGAATAAAGTCTAAATTTCTTCCCTATCTCAACTCTTTGGATTCATACTATTTATTAGGTCCTAATATCATACTGTGACATGTCTTAGAGATCTTGCTCTTCAGGGAAGGATTGTGTCTTTACTTTCTCCTGGATCTTCCATAGCCTCTTAGCTATAGTAGGTACCCAGTAAATCCCTGAATAGTGAATGAATGAGTGAGTGAATGTATGAAATCAATGGATGAAAAAGAACCTGTTGAATCACTGGACTGTTCATTGGGTTCTCCAGACCAGCAAATCTGGTAGCTTTGGTAGATTGACCTGCTGTCTCCAATGGGAGCATGATGAGTGCAGTTATGCTTTGTGGTCTCTCTCTGGTAGAGGCTTCATTAGTGACATCCCTACCCCCAGCAAGAAGGAATCCTGGCTGCCCATCTTGATCATTCAGAGGATTTCTATAGCCACCTCTGTGGGCTCAGAGCACCACAAACATCCTTAGCATTTTGTAGAACCACAGCCCCTTAGAGTTGGAAGGATCCTTAGAGATCAGTCCAATTTGATGGAGGAGGAAACTGAGACCTGAAGTAATTTGGCCAAGGTCACAGGGGCAAAGGCAGGACTTAGGAAGATCTTGGGAACTTTGTCTCCCATTCCCACTCTTCCTCGTTATAGCCCACTGCTTTCCCTTTGAGGAGGGTCAGGGGTTGGCCCCCTTCTCAACACCCACACCCATTTAGTAGAAGGAGAATCTCAGCTGCAGAACGGAAAGGCAGTTCACCCAAAGTCACATGGACATAGGCAACAAAGGCAGTGTCAGAACTCACCTTTCTTGAACTGAAAGATTAAAGTATTTTATTTAAAAAACAAAAGAAGCAAACAAACAAATTCCTTTGTCTCCTAGTCTATCCAGCCTTTGAATATTAGAGCTCTAAAAACCACATCCCTCCCACAACTTCCCTCTGTCCTGGAAACCGCACCTGGGAATTCTCAAGCAGCAAAGGTGGGTAGAGAATACCCTCCCCTCCAACTCCCCCACCCCCCACATAGCCAATATACCATAGCATGGGGGGGCTTGTGCTCTGCCCCCTCCCCAGGCCCCATAGCCTTGATCCATCAGGCTGGATGTCCATTCCTGAGCCCGCCCGCTGGTGGGGCCACTTCCCCATGCCTCCTACCTCCACATGTCTCTGATTAGATTTATTTTCCCTTTATGTGCTTGAGTCACCTAGCAACTGCTCAGCCCAGCATTTTTGTCTTCGTCTCCCAGAGGGATTGCTCAGCTCGGCGTGGGCGGTGTGGGGCTTAAACTGTTTCTCCAAAACTGTTCTTTGCATACCAAAGGTTCACACTGAAATGAGGGGTCTGAGAGGGGGCAGAGCCCAGAATGCCTACCCGCTCTAGGAGTGGAGCTGCCTCCCTTAGCATCCCAGACTGAGAGCTGCAAAGGACTTCAGGGACCGTCTAGTCTAATCCCTCATTTTAAAGATGAGGAAACTGACCTAGGTAATAAGCATCAGAGGTGGAATTTGAATCCACATCCTTTACTCCAGAAACAAGGGTCTTTACTCTCTACCTTCCTCCCTCCCAGGAAGGATCTGAGGGGTCTGAAGGATCTCATTTCAAAGCAGCTTCCAGATCCAATGAGATACAGATTTCAGAGCCCTTTCTAACCCCTCCCCCACCACTGTTCCTCTGAGATTACTCCCCATTTACCCTGTAGGTGTCTTACGCACATAGTTGTATGTCTCCCCAATTAGAATGGAGGTCTGTAAGGGTGAATGTTCCTTTGTGCCTTTGTCTGTATCCTCAGCACTGAGCACAGCGCCTCACATAGTAAGTGTTTAATAAATGTTTGTTGACTTTCTCAGAGCCTGGGTTTGCCCTTCTGTAAAATGGGGATAATAATAGTTTTTCTACCTACCTCACAAGGGAAATGACTTGTAAAAACTTTAAAGTGAATTTCATTGGTCAGTACTAGTCCATTTCACAAGGGTAACTAAGATGAACAAGAATGTAGAAGCAGTGTGATTCTTATTGAGGACTTGGCTGGGAACGTCAGCACCCTGTCCAGTCACTAGGTAATGGGACTTGGAATTCATTTAGTCTTTGTTGCCCTCTATTTCTCCATGTGGAAAACCAAAATAACAATCATTATTCTACTAACCTCACTGAGACATTGGATCAAGGGAGATAATGAATAGGAGAGTGCTTTGAAAAGTCAAAAGTGTCATATTACTATAAAGGACTGTCATCATTCATTATCTAGTTCTAAGGGTTATTATCCTTATTAATTTTCTAGTGATTGTAAGGAAAGTGCTCCATCAACTGACAATACTGATTCTGCCCTTCAAGGCTCTCCACAATCTGATTTCAACCTGCCTTTCCAGTCTTATCTCATAATACTTCCCTTCCCATAACCCAGATTCAAATTCAACTTTACCAAGTATTTATTAAGCACCTACTATGTACAAGAAGCCTTCCTGGGAACTGAAAACACAAAGGCAAAAATGAAGCAGTAGCTACCCTTGACGAGTTTTGTTTATGCTTGAGGGAAGAGAATGGGCTACACCTTGGGGAAAGATAAGTACTTTGAGTTCATTTGAGAAGTTTAGATAGTTAAAGGGTTCAGGGAAGGGTCCTTAGAGATGACACCAGAGCATCTCTCCTGGTCAAATTAGACAGTCCCCATTCCCTGTTCTTGTCCTGCCTTCACCTTTGTCCCCCCAGACCCCATTCCTATTATAACCTCCCTCCCCCAGCTCTGACTTTTGAAGTCAGCCTCCATCTTAAATTAATGCCTCTTCTGCTGTCACCTCTTTTATGAAGTCTCTCATGATTTTCCTTGCAGAAAGGCTCTACTTTCTTTGATTTATTGAAGCACTTCAACTGGTCTTTCCACCTAACTCACTTTTACTCAGATCATAGTTATTTGCATGTCTGTCCTTTCTTCCACCTGCTACTACCACCACTACTACCATTACCAGCACCAGCACCACCACTACTACTACCACTACTACTACTACTACTACTACTACTACTACTACTACTACTACTACTACTACTACTGCTGCTGCTGCTGCTGCTGCTGCTGCTGCTGCTGCTACTACTACTACTGCTGCTGCTGCTTCTGCTACTACTATTGCTACTACTACTATTACTGCTGCTGCTACATTATAATATTGTAATATTCTTGTGGGTAAAGTTAAATCTATCTTCCCATGCCAAGCATAGAGAATTGGATTCATGCAAATACATTTTGGTCAGTGTTGAAAACCTTCCTCACACCAACACTTGTGACAGTCTGTGTCTCAACAGAGAATTTAAGTAGCTTGCCTAGGGTCACACAGCTGAAAAAATGCCCAAGACCTTGTTTATTTGCCCCCACCTCTGCCCCAAACCAGGGTGTTTCTGGACAATCCTTTTACTCTTTTCCTACCAAACTCCCCATAGAAGTGTGTTCAAAACAGCCTCTTTTATGCTCAAGCCACCTATGGTGCCCCTCCCCCTCCCTCTTAGCAAAGGACCTCACTTCCTACTTATTGGAGAAAATTGAAGCCATCTGTCAGCAGATCCCTCTTCTCTTCACTTCTTCTTCAGCTCTTGTCCCATCCTCTTTGGCTCGAGTCACACACACACACACACACACACACACACACACACACAGATGTACACGGTCAGGGGAGGGGGTGATCATTCTCCTTGCCAGTGTCAGACCCTCTCCCTGAGCTCTTGATTCCAACCCCACAATCTCCTTCAAGAGTACACCCCTTTGATTATCCACTTCCCTCTTTATTTTCTGTGATCTCTATCCACTAGTTCCTTCCCTATTGCTTATAGAAATTCCCAGATATCTCCATTCTTTAAAAACCCTCCATTTGGCCCTGCCATCCCCTCAGGCTGTGCCCCCTATCCGTCCTCCCTTTAACAGTTGAATGCTGGCAGTACTCTTGCCTCTACATCCCACCTTTTCCTCAGCTCTTTATAATCGGACTTTCATCTCCACCTCTTAATTAAAATTGTTCTAAGGTTACCAGTGGCCTCCTGACCCTTTGATCTGGTGGCTTTTTCTTAGTCCTCATCCTTCTTGACCTCTCTTTTTGTCATCATTCACCATTCCCTCCTCAGAAACATTCTTTTTTTCTGATTTTTGTGACACTATACTCTCCTGGTTCTCTTTCTAAACTGTGTGACCATTTCTCCTCAGTCCCATTTGCCGGTAGATCATTTCTCTGCCTCCTTTGTGTGAATGTAACCCAGAGTTCAGTCCTGGGTCCTCTTCTCTTCTCCTTTGTCTATGGTCATATATCTAATAATCATCTCTCCTATGCAGATGTCTCCTTAAATTCCATATCCAGCCCTCATCTGTCTCCTGAGCTGAAATGGTGTGGTCTCCATACTAACTAACCAACTAACTGAACATGTCTACCCAGATATCCCATAGCCATCTCAAAACCAACATGTCCAAAACAGAGCTCATTATCCACCCTACCCATGAAAAAAACACCTCTTTTCCTGCATTCCCTATTTCCAGGATATCCCCATTTTTCTATTTGCCCCAAATTCAGAGTCTTCTTTACCTCTCCCCCTTTCCCTTCTACAGTTAGTTGTCAAGTCCTGTAGATTCACCCTCCATAGCTTCTCCATGTCCATCCCTTTTTATCTACATGCTCAGCCACCTCCTATTCATCCCTTGGGAATACAGCTTGAGAGTCCCTCAGTTTCTGCTGATATCATCTATGTGGCTAGCCCTGTTGTAAGCCCAGTGAGAGAGACAGGGAAGGATGTCAAACCTCTGGAAACCATCCAGAACTGTGTGATCACATGAGATCATGATTTTTTATTAATTTATTTTAGTCTTCAGCATTCATTTCCACAAGATTTTAAGTTCCAAATTTTCCCTCATCTCTCCCCTCCTCCCACCCCAGGGCATTCTGATGGCCCCTTCCTCCAGGCTGCCCTCCCCTCTATCATTCCACCCTCCTCCTATCCCCCTCCCACTCACTTTCTTGTAGGACAAGATAGATTTATATACCCCATCACCTGTACAAGTTGCATGTAAAAATTTTTAACATTTGTTTTTAAAACTTTGAGTTCCAAATTATCTCCCTTCTCCCCTCCCTACCCACCCTCATTGAGAAGGCAAGCAATTCAATATAGATTATACATGTGTAGTCACACAAAACACTTCCATAACGGTCATGTTGTGAAAGACTAACTAACTTTCCCTCCATCTTATCTTGTCCCCCACCATTTATTCTATTCTCTCCTTTGACCCTGTCCCTTTTCAAAAGGGTTTGCTTCCAACTACCCTCTCCCACAATCTGTCCCCCCTTATATCACCCCCCTTTTATCCCCTTCCCCCTACTCTCCTGTAGGGTAAGATACCCATTAAGTGTGTATGTTATTCTCTCCTTAAGCCAAATCTGATGAGAATAAGGTTCACTCATTCCCTCTCACCTCCCCGCTCTTCCCCTCCATTGTAAAGCTTTTTCCTTATTTTACGTGAGATAATTTACCCCATTCTATCTCTCCCTTTCCCCTTCTCCCAATATATCCCTTTCTCACCTCTTAATTTTACTTTTTAGATATCATTCCTTCATATTCAACTCACCTGTGCCCACATGAGATGATAATTTATCCCATGGGAGCTTATGAGATCACCAAGCAACCTCTCTGGGCCTCAAAGTCTCCATCTTTAAAATGGAAATCAATTGGCTTGGAGCTGGTGGCTGTTAGCCTAGACAGTCTAAGTCAGCAAACTATACTCTAGCCTGCTACCTGTTTTTATATGCCCCCCCCCAAAATAAGAATATTTCTTTCACATTTTAAAATATAATCAAATTTTATTTTAAAATGTAAAAAAATTATTAGCTCATAGCCCCCAGCTGTCACAATTTGGTGACCTTTGTACTAGATTATTCCTTCTCTAGTAACCTCTAAGTCATGGAATGTTAAAGCTAGAAATGATGGAGGAGGTCTTTTCACCTAGTTCAGTTCCTTTGTTTTAAGAGAGGAGGAAAAGAGAGATTTGCCAAAGTGGACTAGATTGCCAAGGTCATTCAGTTATAAAGTGGCAGAGCCTAAGTCTTCTGATGTCTATTTCAAATACAAAGCTTGGCAAGATGGGTAGAGTGAAGAACCTGGACTTAGGAAGACCTAGGCTCAAACCCTGCTGCAGACAGCTGTGGGACTCTGGACAAGTCACCTAACTTGGTTAAGTGTAGCAAGGTAATTGCTCTTGTAGTCACTACAAGAGTTCAAAAGCCTACCTCAGACACTTAGTTGTGTGACCCTGGGCAAGTCATTAGCCTCAATTTCCTCATTAGTAAAATGAGGATAATAATAGCACCCTACCTCACAGGGTTGTTGTGAAGATCAAATGAGGTAAATATATGTTGAGAGTTTTGCAAGCCTTAAAGTACCATGTACATGCTAAGTATTATTATTAAGAGTAAGTAAAATAATATGTAAATGTTAATTATTGTTGTTATTCCTTAGTTTCTTAATGTGTAAAATGAGATAAAATCATCTCTGGGGTTCCTTCCACCACTAAATCCATGATCTTCACTACATCCAAAGCCCTTCCCAGAAGAATGTGGTTCCTGATATTTCTTATGTCAACGCTGCAAACAGTGAAAGCCCTTTGCTGCCTGGGACAGGTTCAAACATCCAATTCCTCTCCTCCCTGCCACACCCTGAGAGCCAGGCTCTTTGAAGCCTCAGCCTTCCTCAATCTGCTTTTGAATTTGCCTCTTCAGCCTGACCACTCGCTGGCTCAGCACTTCCTCCCCCAGGCCCACAAAGTGTGTGCCAGAGACCAAAGAGGCCTGGAATCATGTCCAGGAGGAGGTCTTACTGGTGCTCACTCCGAGCAGGGCTCAATCTCTTCCCAGGCTCCAAGTTTCCTCTGGCTAATGAACATCTGGGCCAGTTTGGTCCCCTGCCCCCAGCCCTCCTCTCCATTCTTCCCTCCCCTTGGTCATCCCTCACCATATGGCCCTCGGTGACACGAGCTCTGGTGTCTGGCGGTCTTTTTCCCCTAAAACTCTACCTTCTGACCAAATCTCTGTGTTCTCTAGTACTTTGTAGACACTCTTCATAGCTCTACCTGAGCCAAGAATGAGTAGGAAAATCCTCCAGGAGTGACAGGCAAGGGAAAGAGAGAGGGAGGGAGGGAAGGAGGGACAGACATCAAGGTTCCAAAGTTTCATCCCGACAGGGTGGGCGCCAGCTACCCACACCTGCTTCCAGTTATAGAGCCTGCCAGGGTTGAATGTGCCCCCGGCTGTCTGGAAAGGACTTTGGAGGGAAAAGGACAAAGGGAGGCAGGAAGGAAACCAGAAACCCAACCACTTCTCATCCCAGCAGAGGACAGGGAAGCTGGCCAAGACTGCTGGCTAGCGTTCCTCTCTTCTCCCCATTGGACCCTGCCTCCACCCTCGTTCCCTCCCAGTCTTTCCTTCCTTTCTTGGCCTGTCTCCACCAGCAAACCATGAAGCAGATCAGTCAATCAGCAAGCATTTTTAAGGGCCTACTATGTGCTAGGCACTCTCCTAGCCACTAGCGATATATACAGAGCCAACTCTACCAAAGGATACAATATCTTCACAAAAATCAACCAATCAATAAGTATTTATTAAGTTGTTGAATCATTCAGTGGTAGCTGACCCTTCATGACTCCGTGGACCATACTGTCCATGGGGTTTTCTTGGCAAAGATACTGGAGTGGTTTGCTATTTCTTTCTCCAGTAGATTAAGACAAACAGAAGTCCAATGACTTGCCCGAGGTCAAACATCTAGTAAGTGTTCGAGGTTGGATTTGAACTCAGGTCTTCCTGATTCCAAGCTTAGCAGTCTATCCACTGAACTACCTAGCTGCCACTGTCTGTCAGGCCCTGTGCTAAGCAGTGGGGATAAGAAGATAAATATTAAATGAGCCCTACCCTCAGAGAGCTTATATTCTATCAGAAGAAGCAACAGGCACACAAAAGACTGACTTGTAAATTAAAGATGAGCGAAGTTTTTGTTCGGTTGGTTTTTTGGTGGGGGCAATAAGGGGGCACCATGGAGGGCCCTATGTAGGAGGCAGCACTTCAGCTGATTTCTTGGAGGAAGCTAGGAATCCTGAGGCAGAGGTGGGGAAGAAGTTCCCTCTAGGCAGAGGGGACAGCTTGTGCCAAGCTACAGAGATGGGGATGGAATGGCATGTTTGAGAAACAGAAAGAAGACGCTTTTTGCAAGATGGTAAAGTGCATGAAGAGGCAGTAGGTGACACTGAGCTTAGTATCAGGAAGACCCATTCATCTTTGTGAGTTCAAATCTGGCCTCAGACGCTTCCTAGCAGGGTGACCCTGGGCAAGGCACTCAATCCTGTTTGTCTCAGTTTCCTCATCTGTAAAATGAGCTAGAGAAAGAAATGGTAAACTATTCTAGTGTCACTGCCAAGAAAACCCCAAATGGGGTCACAGTCAGATATAACTGGAAAATAACTAAACAACAACAGAGTACATGAAGGAGGTAGGGAGAAAGATCCTTTTCACCCAGATCCATGTTCATATTAAGAGAGAGGAAACAGCCTCACTTAGCACTAATTTCTTTTTCCTTCCTGATTGGGACTGCAAAGACTGGGAATTCATGAGCCATCTGACAGATTTTTTGCCAGTAAAGTTATCTGGGCACAAATACTTCTTTAGAATCACAGAAATAAAATAGATATAGCATATCTATATTCAACAAGCAGGTCCTTTGGGATTAATTCCACCCTCCACTCTGTCCCTCCAAAATCAAGAGGAGGGAAAGAAGAGAAGAAAGAGGAGGAGGAAGAAAAAGGGGAGAAGAGGAGGAGAAAAGGAAGAAGAAGAAGGAGGAAGAGGAGGAGAAGGAGAAGGAGAAGAAGAAGAAAAGACAATAAAGCCTGAGCTATGATTTGGGATAATGTAGCTAACCCATTATCAAGCATTCAGGGAACACCTACTAAGTAATGGGTTTTCCCATGACGGATGTAAAATTGTATAAACTATGACCCCCGACTTTTTAGGAGCTCATAGTCTAATAGAGGACGACAGACTCACATATAAAAAATGATAACAACATGCATTTATATAATTAAGGTTTGCCAAACCACCTCCATGATTTTGTTTAGATGTCCCATTCTCCTTCCAACTTTTGATACCCTTCCCATATCTCTCCATTTATCAGAATCCAGTGTGCCCTTCCTGTACATTCCACCAAAAGTCCTGGCTTACCCAGGAAGCTTTACCCAATTATCCCAATAGGAAGTAAACTTTTCTTTTTTCCTGAACTCCTCAGCATGTAGCCTAGACTAGTCCTGTGCTAGAAAATGCACTGAATAAATGCTTCTAGATTGAGTTGGTGACTTTCAGGACTTATGTGGTTTTCATAGAAATGGTTCCAGGGGGGTGCCTAGGTGGCGCAGCGAATAGAGCACTGGCCTTGGAGTCAGGAGGACCTGAGTTCGAATCCAGCCTCAGACACAACACACACAAAACAAAACTAGCCGTGTGACCTTGGGAAAGTCACTTAACACCAATTGCCCTCCAAAAAGCAAAAACAAAACAAAACAAACAAATAAAAAAAGAAATGGTTCCAGATAGCTCATATCTCTGAGCCATCATCCACCTGTGACCAAGAATCCTCATCCAATAACAATAGCCAGCATTTATGTAGTACTTTTAAGGTTTACAAAACAGTTTACATATCTTATCTCATTTGATATTCATAATAACTCTGTGTGATAGGTACTATTAGTATCCCCATTTTATAGATGAAAAGAGGAGTTTAGTGATTTCTACAGGGTAGCACAGCCACTAAGCATCTGAGGCTAGATTCAAACTCCTTTCTTTCTGACTCCGAGTCCCATACTTTTTCTACTGTGCCACCCAAATGTCCATGTCACTTATATGAGGGATAACTGACTGGTCCATGATGGTAATAGGGGAGGGAATGATGGGAACCATGTCCAAAAGACAGAGCAAAGGCATGACTGGAACTTCATTTAATTTAGCCTCCAACAAGCTGAGGTCCCCAGCCTGGTGACTGATATTGGAACAGGCCTCATTGTACCTTTCATTAAAGTGTAAAGATCGTCATTTTCTTCTCTGCATGCCCATTGGTGGCATTTTAAATTTACTAAACATTTACTGATCATGTACTGACCTTAGTCTTCCTAAACATTTACTGGCCTCCATTTTACCAGTACCCAGGCTTGCAACCTTGGTGTTATCTTTGACCTTTCCTTCTGTATCTTCTAGATTGTAAGCTTCTTGAAGACAGGAACTGTGTGATTCTTTTCATCTTCATATCCCCCATGCCTGGCCCAGTGCCTCACATAACAGTGCTTAATAAATGTTTATTTAATTTGTTGAATTGATTAACAACTGGGACCCAGACAATTGCATCTGCCGTGGAATTTGGCCAAAAGACTCCTTTCTTTCAGCAGCAGCCTTGCCAGATGCAGATTCCACCCTGCCCCTGCTGTGGTCCAGCATCAACAAGGAAGGAGAAATTGAACATCCTGCAGTGTTTTCTGCTCAGCGTTGCCAGGTGTTTCTGCTGAGCAGCAGTGACATGCTAGACCAGTCTAATCCGATGATTATTAGGTTGATCGGTTCTAGCATAGAGTTGCCATCCCAGGCCCTGAGGATGGGGGTGGGGTGGGGGAAAGTCATTTCTGATTCAATTTTATTCAAGATGGTTCTCAGAGAAGTCATCCCCTCTCTCCTCATTTACAAATTCAGTTTGAAAAAAAATTCCATGAGTATGTATTAAACACTTGCCATATGCTTAGTGCTGGTTCCTTAGCGACACAAGGGTAAATCTAATACATTGCCTGCCTTCATGGGTGCTTACAATCTGATAGGGACAAAACAGTATATGTTGTGATACACACACAGATAATTCTAATACAAAATAAAACATAATTGCTTAAGAAAAATCAAAGCAGGGCTGAGAGAAGGAGACATCCTTGATCAGGAAGATCTCTATAGCATTTAAGAGGAGAGCTGCAGTGCACTTGAAAGAACATCAGACTTAGAAAGAAAAGACCTCGATTGGAGTGCTTGCGGTTCCTCTTACTTACCTTGGGCAAATCATTTACCTCCTCTGAGCCTGTCTTATTATCTTGAGTATGGGAAAATAAGGGACAGCTAGGTAGTGCAATGAACCGAGTGCTGGACCTGGAATAAGGAAGACTCATCCTTCCCATTAGCTGTGTGACCCTGGGCAAGTTACCTAACCCTATCTGCCTCAGTTTCCTCATCTATAAAATGAGTTAGAAAAGGAAATAGCAAACCACTCTAGTATCTTTCCCAAGAAAACCACAGATGGGGTCACAAAGAATTTGACACTCATGAAATGACTGAACAATAGCAATGGGGAGATAATTGTTATACCCCCTGCCTCAATGGATCAAATGGGAAGATGTACAAAATAATATAGAAATGCAAAGCATTTGATCAGTTCTTTGCCCTCATTACAGAAGAATGTAAATTTGCCTTTGTAGCCCCAACATGGAGCCCACTGGTGGCACCAAGTGGGCACTAAATCAGTGCTGGTTGAATTGAAATCATTTGGTCAGATCACATCATGTTCAGTTCTGGCTTTCAAACTTTAGAAGGGACATTGATAATATGGAGAGTATTCAGAGGAGGGTAGCCAGGACATTAATACAAGCATTAATAAAAGAAACTGGCATTGTTCAACCTGTAGGAAAGTGATGGAGGACATAATTGTTGTCTTCATGTATCTGAAGGGGCAAGAGGGAATAGGCTTTTTCTCCTTGACCCCAGAGGTGAAAACTAGGAACAAGTGCAAATATACCTTCCATGATGGGGAAGGATCCAGACCATCCAGCCTTCATTCTTCAGACCACCATCCCTAAGCAGCTTCCTGACTCTGTTCCTAACAGCCCCTTTTCCTATTGGTGAGTTTGTCCTGGAGTTGCCATTTTGGGGAAGGGCCCCGGGCCAGCCATCCCTGTTTCTCTGGATTTGGCCACCATGCTCTAACCCTCTTCTTCCACACTCCATAATTTCTCCAACTCCTCACTTTTCAGCTGTCCTTTTATGTGTTGTCTTCCCCCATTAGAATGTAATGTCTCTAAGGACAGGGCCTATCTTTGCTTTTGCTTGGATTTGTATCCCCCAGCACTTAGAAAATTGCTGGACACATAATAATCACTTAATAAATGCTTATTGATTGATTCCAAGCCCCAAGTAAGGAAAAAAACCTTACTAAAATTGATGGCTCTCCCACAATGGAACGCATTGTCTCAAGGAATGGGAAGTTCCCCCTTACAGAAGTCTTTCAGAAATATCTGGATGATCACTTGTTGGAGAAAGTGTAAGGGAGATTCTAAAGCAACATCTGTGAACATTATGATTTCTATCTCTAGAGATGTTTAGAAAGAGGGCAGGTAGCTATCTATATAAGGTGATTTCATCACTGCCCTTCCCAAAGACAGAGTAATAGGAATGTATCAAGTAGCTGCCAAAAGCCTTTAGATCAAGTATTTTTACATTTTTATTTGCATTTATACTTTTAAAATATTTTATATATTTATTTGTATATTATATTTTATATACTATATTTTTATATACTTTCTGTATAACCCAGCCCTGTGCTAGGTACTGTAGGGGACACAATAATGAAATCACTTTCTATTGGTCCTATCCTAGAGATAAAACCCAAAGAGATGACTAGAATTACAGGTTGGTAATTAGATACAGAGATATAGGAATTGAGTGCAAGAGCAAAGACAATAACTCAATCTGTTGATCAGAGAAGATAAAGATGCCACTTTGCAAGTAGATTCTAAAGGTTGGTCTTGATGGCTTCAGTGATTCTTTCTAGCTCTGAGAATCTGTGACTCTGTGATTCAGGCTGAGAACTGGGCACAACAGAAAAAGAGAGGACATGCTTAGCATTGGGAACAGCTTAAGCAAAGCCACAAAGGTGGGAAAGTGGGGAGTGGGGCATGTATGGGGAATGATGAATAGTCTGGTTTGGCTAGAGCATAGAGTACGTGGAAAAGAAGAAGAATTCTGGAGTCTGTGAGAACCAGCCAAAACGATTCTCAAGTCGGAGAATTTTCAGACTTGGAAGTAACCTCCTTAAGTAAATATTTCTGGAATGATTGATGGATTGCCTCCTGCCTCTGCGTAGTCTTCAGTCCTGGGCTCAATTTGAACAACTGGAATAGTTCAGCCTCCCACTTTGCTTTTCATGAATGATTCAGCCTTCCAAGGGGAAGGACCTTAAGGAGACTGGATTAACCAAGTCCTTAAAAGTAGAGTCCAAGAAGAAAGCCAGTAATAATCTGCAAGCCCCCTCCAAAAGAACATGGTGTGTGTTTATTTGTGCGTGAAGGTGGAAGTCAGGAGACCTGGAAACTGATCCTGATTTCCACATATGGAACAAGAAGGAATCCATTGCAACAGGAACAATTTAGGTCAGACAAAAGAGAAAGAAATTTCTATTTCCTGAAGCAACATCCTTGGATATTATGGTTTCTATCTCTAAAGATGTTTAGGAAGAGGGCAGGGAGCTATCTCTATAGGCTGATTTCATCACTGCTCTTTCTGAAGACAGAGGAATAGGGATGTATTAAGTTGGCTGCCAAGGGTCCTTAAATCAAGTTATTTTAAGTACTTTCTGTATAACCCAGCCCTGTGGTAGGTACTGTAGGGAAGGCAAGAATGAAATAACTTTCTATTGATCCTATCCTAGAGATAAAACCCAGAGAGTTAAATAGAATTACAAGTCAATAATTAGACATAGAGGTATAAGAATCAAGTGGAAGACCAAAGACAACTCAATCTGTTGATCAGAGAAGACAAATATGCCACCTTCCAAGAGCTTACCATCGAAATGGCAGAAGTTTTTGTAACAAACTGAAAGCAATGGAGCACACTTTTCTAGAAACCCTGAGAAAATGCTAGGAAGGTAGAGGCAGTCTAAGAGACAGGATTTAATTCCAGGTCCTCCCCACTCCACTATTCCATGCTGCCACTCATGAGTGGGGATTCTCCTTTTATCAATGCAAAGCATAACCCATCTACACCTTCTCCCCCTGTGTAATTCTTGTCTGTGGTTCCATAAATCCTCCCTAATATTTGTCCTTGGTGCCCAGAAAAGCCAGTACCTCTGATTCTTTTCATACTTTTTGAGTATGTCAATGTTTTCAATATATCAGAGTTAATTTAGAGTCTTAGCAGAATTTGGAGTTGGAAGCCCCTTGATGGAAAGAGTGAAAAAAAATTCAATTCTTCCCCAGGTCCACCACAAGGTCCCTGTGTGCCCTTGGACAAGGCTTAATCTCTCTCTCCCTCAATTTCCTCATCTGTAAAATGATAGGATGGAATGCTTATAGCAGAAAGAATGCTTGATTGTGTGTGGTATTGGTTTTAATACTGACTCTGCTATGTGACCTTGGGCGAGGCACTCAAACACTTTGGGTCTCAGGTTTCCTCATGTATAAATCAAGGGGGTTGGATCCAAGGCTTTTGAGGTTTCTTTCTTCCTCTACATCTTGTAGTGATGTTATTAGATTTCCTTCTCCCTTTAACATCCTCTGGTTCTCTGCCTTAGAGGGAAAGTCCGGTGGCTTCTCCTCTGCTCTCCTGTTCTCAAATGACTAGGACTTGCCTTTTCCAAAGGAAGGATCACAGGGAGTCCCAGGTTGGGGAGCAGAAAAGTACATGGGCCTGTGTGCACATGCATCCTTCAGCTATTGGCTTAATTTCTTTACTATTCTTCTTGGAGGCCAGAGGTCTTCTAAGGTCAGAGTTGTGAGTCAGTGCTAAGGAGTGAGAGCCAAAAGCTGAGAGTTGGCTTCTAGGGCTCAGTGTGGATCTCTCTCCAGCTCCTCCGACAGTTAAGGCAATATCTCAGTAGTAGATGATTGCCAATGGTCTCATTCCTTAAAGGGGACTCCAGGCCATGCCAGATACTGGCCCCCTTACTGACCACCTGTTCCCAGAGAATGCCCCTGGACATCAACTGAGAAGCAACAAATGGTGGGTTCCAAGGTGCTATCAGCTGTGTTCATTTCCCTCCCAGCTAGCAGAGTTGGAATTCCTATACAAACTCTGTCTTTGGTTCCCAGCAACTTTGCATCCCTGTTGAAAATGCTTTCTTAATATCACTTCTCTGAAAAACAAAACAAAACCAGTTGCCTTTTTAGAGAGACAAGATCCTGGTAATGAAGTCAACAAGTCAAGTAAGAAAACAATTTTTAAGCACCAGGTGGTACAGTGGCTAGAGAGCTGGGCCTGGAGTCAGGAGTCACCCTTCTTCCTGCATTCAAATCTGGCTTCAAACACTTACTAGCTGTGTGACCCTGGGCAAGTCAATTAACCCTGTTTGCCTCAGTTTCCTCATCGGTAAAATGAGCTGGAGAAGGAAATGGCAAAGCACTCCAGTGTCTTTGCCAAGAAAATCTCAAAATAGGGTCATGAAGAGACAGACAGGACTGAAACAACTCATGTGCCAGACACTGTGCTAAGTACACAGAAGACAAAAGCAATTCCAGCTCTCAAGGAACTTGCAATCTAATAAGAGAGACAACAAACCAGATATCTGATAGGATGACATAGCTGGAAGGGACCTTGGAGATACTCTATGCCAACTTCTTCAATTTACATATGAGGAAAATGAGACCCAGAGGGTGCCATAGACTCAGCAAATTAGTAGCAGAGTCAAGACTGAAACCCAGACTTCAGTTCTTCCAGATCAAGGCTCTCATCCCTCCATTGTGCTGCCTTCCCAGAACTGATTTTTTTGTTTTTGGAGGGGGAAGGCAAGGCAATTGGGGTTAAGTGACTTGCCCACGGTCACACGGCTAGTAAGTGTTAAGTGTCTGAGTCTGGATTTGAGCTCAGGTCCTCCTGACTCCAGAGCTGGTGCTCTATTCACCGTGCCACCTAGCCACCCCCAGAACTGAGTTTTAGATCAAAGGATGGCAGTCCTTTGCCTGGATAAGCAAATGGTTGATAGGTGCCTGCCTTGGTTTCTTCCATCTGTCATCTATCAATAAAGTCTCCCTTCAGGGCTTTCTTGCATTAGGACCAGCACTGCCTGATTCAGGATCCTCTAAGAATGTCCCTGCTCCCCTCCAAGGGGAAGGCCACTCAGTCCATCCCAGCTAAAAGGGAAAAATTTGTCAGATTCATTCCTCCATGGAGAGAGTGGAGACAGCAGGAGGGACCTGGGAAGAAATGCTGAAAATGGAGAGAAAGCAAGCATTCTGGGACAAACCCAGCCTTCTTCACAATGTTGCCATGAGCCACGATCGTAGGACCATAGGGCTAGAGCTGGGAAGGGCTTTAGGAATAGTCCTGTCCTATTACCTCATTTTACAGACAAGCAAACTGAGGTCCAGGGAAGGGAGAGCCAGGTTTGAACCCAGGTCCTCCAATGAGTCCAGCTTTAGTGCCCTTCTTTGCTGCCTGCCTTGGGAAAGTTCTCCCTAATTAAAAAGACTCCCCCACCACACCCTTCCAGCACACAGTCCCACCCTGTGGGCTCCTCTCTGGGCCTTCGGCCCCTGAGGATTACATCACCACAGATGACCAAGTGAGGTTGCAGGAAATGAGCACCATACTGCTGACAGGCAGAAATTCCTCCTGGGAAAACAGTCCACGAGAAAAGAGAAGCATTGTTCTTTGTAGACACACACACACACACACACACACACACACACATGCCTAATCTTGGGGGAAGGGAGCCAAGCTCACCTTGGCCTAGAGGTGGAGGGCAGGGGAAACTGAGCCCATCCCTGGGGGAGCAGGGCTGGGGGCTGGGGAGAGCAGCACTTACACCTCTGCTCCCAGAGGCCCTCTCTTCCAAGCAGGAAACTGAGACTGCCCTGTACATGGGAAAACCTCAGCCAGAAAACAGGTCTTTGTCTTTAACTGTCTCCTATCTATCTGTATTAACTTCATATTTATGCTGTATATATTCTATGTGTACCTCTGACTGGAATGTAAGCTCATTGTCCACAGGGATCATTTCATTCTTTATCCTGGTACTTACAGTGCCTGACACGTAACATAGTAGGTGCTTAATAAACCGACACTTGTTGTTTGATTGACTGATAGGCAGAGGACAGCCAAGTCCTTAATCTAACTCCACGAGGGTGGGGGTGGGACATTACCTTGAAGCTCTATAAACATGCTAGCTCTCATTATTAATAATTATTATGGAGAGTGTTTGTGGAGTTCTCCCTGGACACACTGTTCTGTACCAGATGTGGTGGGAAAAACAGGGAAGCAGAAAAAAAAAAAAACACACGTCACAGCGACCCAGCCCCAGCTCCACTGCTAATTTACTTTGTGATTTTCAACAGTTTTTGTAAGTCTTATTAATGTCACTTGTAGAATTGGGCAGCAGAGTCTGAGTAGATGTTCTCCAAGGCAAGTTCCAGCTCCCAGGTTCCATGACCCGTGTTCTAGGTACTCTAGGTTCTGCCTTTCGGGGTCTGGGAGGAGAGAACTTTGAAAAAGATGTGCAGTTCCCATGCATCACATAAATGAGGCTTTTACTAAATGGAGGGAGGGCCATATTGCTATGTCATTCATAGGCCATCTGTACAGGCACGCCCTGCCCCTGAACATCCATGGATATGGTCCATACTCTGAAGTGTATCTCCAGCATGGGCTATGCTGAGCCATCCATGTTCTACTGCCCAGAGACCTTTAGGTTATGCTGCTATGACAGCATTTGTGAGATGGTCAGGGGGGTCAAGGAGAATGATGCTGCTATTGCCACTACTCCTACTCCTGTTCCTACTACCACTACAACCACCACCACCACCCCTACCACGACTCCTACTACCACTACTACTACCACTATTCCTACTACCACTACAACCACCACCACCCCTACCACGACTCCTACTACCACTACAACCACCACCACCACCCCTACCACGACTCCTACTACCACGACTCCTATTACCACTACTACTACCACTACTACTGCTGCTGCTGCTGCAATTTCAGGTTTATGAAGTTCTCTTATACATTACCTCATTTAACCCCCACAAGGAGGCATAGTTTATAGAAAAGCAGAAGAGTGTAGAAGACAGAAGAGCAACCTAAAAAGTCAGGAAAACCTGTTTCAAACCCTACCTCTGGTGCACACTGGCTAAGTGACTGCCCTCAGGCATCTCTCTAAGAAGAGGAATTACTGAGGAGCTGCTGGCTGCCTTGATGGAGTGATTTTCTGCCCTGGGAACTCCCATGTGGATGGAATCACAGATCTGCCCCACTCCTCCCAGCTCCCCACACAACACTGTGAAGGCAGTTGCTTTAGCTGTTATTAGTCTCATTCTGCAAAGGAGGAAACAGGTTCAGGGAAGTTAAGGGACTTGCCCATAGTGAAAGAGCCATTGGGTGATTAGTCCATGTGTTGGAAGGGCTGGAGTCACTCCATGATGAGGTTTGAGGATTAGTCTGTATCTGAGGCAGTGCATGAAGCCAGAGGCCTCATGTCTGAGACTGGTTGTTCATAGCATCAAATGAGATAACAACATAAATAATAACAACCCACATTTATATAGTACTTTAAAGTTTGCAAAACCACTTTGCAAATATTTTCTCATTTTATATTCACAACAACCCTGGGAGATAAGTGCAATTATCTTCCCATATCTCCTTATGGGATATCCCAATATCCCCATTTACATATAGGTCTATATTCCTGTGTGAGAATATATATGCATATGCATGTGTGTGCACACATGCTCCCATATATGAACACATGTGTATATGCACATAGATCTGTTCCTGTATTTATTTATAGGACCACACACGTGTGTAATGTGTATATGTGCATATGTTCATGTATACAAACATACAGGTAGACATGCACAGATATGTCCTTGTGTGTATGTGTTATATATTCATGCTGTATTCATATGCATGCATGTGTGTACGTGTATGTTCCTATACATGAACACACATGTATACAAACATGGTGTGTATATCTATGCTATATATACATATTATTTTGTAAAGTTACTCTTTTTCCATTTAAGTGGCTTCTTTAGTAATTCTGTATGTTTTCTCTTATGAAATAAAAACATAATTCTGCGAAGGGGTCCACAGGCTTCTCCAGGCTTCCAGGGGGGTCCATGACACAGAAAAGGGTGAGAACGTCCACTGTCAATTGCTCCTTGAGAAGGCCCAGGCCCAGGACAGGGAGGAGGCAGGCAACTCGATCCAGGGAAGGGTTCTCAGAGAACAAAGTATTTCACCCTGTATGGAAAAAAGAGTGTTGGCTCTTGGATGGAGCTTCAAAACTGTCTCAGGCCTGGGCTCTGCTTGGGCCTTCAGGGAGGAGAGAATTTACCAGGCCCCCAGGAAGGTCACTGATGATCTGTGAGCAGAGGCCCCAAGGAGGGGAATGATCTGTCCCAGGTCCCTGCTTGGAAATGCTGCTTCCCCTCCTGCCAAGAAGGCCACTGGAGTCTGGGGCCCCTGAGGAAATGAGGCAATCGTTCCAGAGGCCTTGGGTAATGTAGATGCTGTTAGCCAAGGCTCCCTTACTGCCCCCCACCAGGATTAACCTCATCCTCCCTCTCCAATCTTTCCCTTCATTCCTAGAGGGTGAAGTAGTGCTGGCTGCCTTGGGAGAGGTCCCTGAGTGAGTGATTGGCCCAGTGAAGGTGGAGTGGGGGGGGGGCTGAGGGGGCTGGGGCGAGGGCACTCTCTGGCAAGGGTCTGACAACCAGAGCCTAAACTTATCTTCTTTGTCAACCTGAGCCAAGCAGCTGATAAAAGGGTTTCCAGGGAGTCAGAGGGGAAGGATGTTGAGGAGAAAGAAATCTTGACTCACCAAAGCCTGCTCCCTCACAGAATTATGGAATGTAAAAACCTAGCTAGCCCTTATCCCTTACTTTACAAGTGGGGAAACTGAGGCCCAGAGAGCAAAAGTGACTGGCCAGAGCTCACACAGCAATCAAGTAGCAGAACCAGAAATGCTATCTGAGTTGCCTGACCTTTGATCCAATGAACTTTCCCCTATATTCCATTGTCTCTCTGAGTGGTGAAGATTTTTTTGTAGTTCAGTCATTTTCAGTCATTTCTGACTCTCTGTGACCCTATTTGGGGTTTTCTTGGGGCAGAGATACTGGAGTAGTTTGCCATTTCCTTCTCCAGCTCATTTTACAGATGAGGAAACTGAGGCAAACAGGGTTAAGCGACTTGTCCAGAGTCACACAGCTAGTAAGTGTCTGAGGCTGGATTTGAACTCAGGGTGGCCTGACTCCAAATGCAGTAAGAGCTTTTTCCACCAAGCCTCCAAAAATCTAGATTTTATGTAACGGTTTAAAGCTTGTGGAGCACTTTCCATATAGCATCTGATACTTACGACAATCCTAGGAGGGAAATTATATTTTTATCTCCATTTTACAGATAAGGAAATTGAGCCTGGGTGAGCTCTCAGCCTGACTGGGGAGACGGTGCATGCAGGAAAGGGCAGCATGGGGCAAGGTTGAGATGGACAGTAAGGGGCTGTGGCAGCTAGAGGGGAAGGGGCTTAGTAAGGGCTGGGGCAGGTAAAGAAAGCTTCATAGAGAGGAATGGCCATCAACTGGACCAGGGGAGGGTAACCTACAGCCTCAAGGCCACACGTGGCCCTCTAGGTCTCCAAGTGTCGCCCTTCTGGATTCAGTCAAAGGGCCGGACTTGAGGGCCTAGAGAGCCACATGTGGCCTCGAAGCTGTAGGTTCCCCACCCCTAAACTAGGCCTTGAAGGTTGAGGAGAATAAGCCCAGGTAAGAAAGAAGAAGGAAAGACCAGCATCTAGAAGTCCCCACCCTCAGATAACCAGTGAGGATAGAGGCAGGTGTGATGGGGGGGGGGAGTCAGAAAGAGTGTGGGGAGCAAAAGGAGGGAGTAGGATGGATGTGGGGCTTGCCCAGAGGCACAAAAAAGAGGCCTTTCTGTTATGAGCTAAAATGAAGGAAACATTGTCCTAGCCAAAGCAAACGCAATAAAGGTCAGGCCGAGTGCCCGGTCTAAGAATCCTGCCGGGTCAGCAGCCCCAGGACAAAGGATTTTCCATGCTCCCTCCTCTGTTCACCCCCTCCTGGGAATTTCCTGGTTCTGCAGATGGGCCAGATGGGTTCACTTCCTGCCCGGTGGTGACTCTCCAGGGGCATATGAAGATCCCACCCCTCCTTAGCCCCAGAATCCCTGGGCACCAAAACCCTGGCAGTCTCTCCTGTGCTCCTTTTCCCTCTGCTCTTTCTCTCCCTCACAAACAAACTTACTGAACCTCAGATCTACAACTGGGAGGGGCCTCATTCCACAGAAGGGGAAACTGAGACCCATGGAGGTTATGCTGTAGAATTACAGGATCATAGATCGGAAACTAGGGGACATGCTGGATAGAGCCTTGGTCCTGGAGTCAGGAAGCCATGAGTTCAGATATAGCCTCAGACACTCACTGAGGCTGTCGCTTGATCTCTGTCTCAGTCTCCTCTTGTATTAAATGGGGATAACCCTGACTCCCAGACTCCCAGTGGTCAATCATCCCTCCTTAAGTGAGGACCACCTGAAAGCAGGCCCCAGGGCAGAGGTAGAAGCAAACGAGGGGTCTGCTGCTACTCCTCAGGTCCTCCAGCTCTGGCCTTGGTGTCACTGGACCATCAAAGGAAAACGTTCTCCCTGGGAAGAGAGACACTAAGAAATCTCAGACCTGTGGTTTGGCCCTTTTGATCTTATCATAATAAAAAGTATATTGTTGTTATCTATGTTGTAACACACTATAGATTATAAACTTCTTGGAAGTAGGGACTAATGTCCACCGCCTAATAAGATTACAGATTTAAAGCTGGAAGACACCATAAGGGCCATCTAATCTGATGTATTCATTGTACAGGTGAGGAAACTCAGAAGTAGAGACAGTGAGTGTGGTGCCCAAAGTCAATCCTTAATAAGTACTTACTGTGTACCAGGTAGATAGGAGGTGCAGTGGATAAAGCACCAGGTCTGGGGTCAACAAGACCTGAGTTCAAATCCAGCCTCAGACACTTAACTAGCTTGTGACTCTGGGCAAGTCACTTCACCCTGTTTGCCTCAATTTCCTCATCTATAAAATGAACTGGAGAAGGAAATGACAAACCACTCCAGTATCTTTGCCAAGAAAACCCCAAATGGGGCCACAAAGAGTCAGACATGACTGAATAACAAAAAATGTTACAGACACTGTGCTAAATGCTAAAAAAGACAAAAGACGAAAGACAGCCCCTACCCTTAAGGATTTCACAGTCTAATGTGGGAAATGACATGCAAACAATTGCATATGATTAAGCTATACAGCAGATAAATTTGAGATAATCAGTAGAGAGAAGGCATCAGATTAGGGAGGATCAGAAATGTTTCTCCCAGAATATGGGGTTTAAGCTAGGATTTGAGGGAAACCATGAGATGGAGATAAGGAGATGGAGAATTCTAGGCACGGAGTTCAGCCAATGAAAAAGCCCAGAGCCTGAAGATGGAGTACTTTGTGTATTTGGGGCAAGGAGCCACCAGTGTCCCAGGAGGGCTGAGAATGTGGAAGGGAGAAGGGTTCACAAAGACCTCTGAAGACAGGTACAAAGGGGCCAGGTTAGGAAGGGCTTTAAAAGTCAAACAGGGTTTCATGTTTTATCCAGGAGGCAACAGGGACCCACTAGAATTAACTGAATGGTTTGATCAGACTTGAGTTCTAGGAAGATTCAATTGACAGCTATAAGGAACTCCTCTTGGGAAAACTCCCTCTCCTGATGCATGTTGGCATCACAACTGCAGCTCAGAGTCTTGGAGAATTGCCCGGGGCCACCAGGAGGCCACCTGCCTAATGAGTATCAGAGACAGAAGTTGATCCCAGCTCCTCCTTATGGGATTTGCCCATAATGGGCAGTTAAAATGGGTATGCAAAATAAAATTGAAAAGAGGGACGGATAGGTGACCCAGTGAATAGAGCACCAGCCTTGGAGTCAGGAGGACCTGAGTTCAATTCCGGCCTCAGGCACTCAACACCCACACACAAAAAAAAGTTAGCCATATGACCTTGGGCAAATCACTTAACCCCAATTGTCCTCCAAAAAAGCAAAAAAATATATATATTTTTTTAATTAAAAAAATAAAATAAAAAAGAATGGAGCTAAACCAAGTCCAAGTGCCTCAATGGGGCATGCCTGGGGATGGTGGTAATGGGGAGGCCCCTTGGAGACTGCAGGGATGTTGCTAACCCAATCCCTGACTGATTTTGGGTTTTTTAATCTCTCTCTTTCAGGACTTCCTGACTTGATTCCTGATCCCAACTACGTTCAGGCCTCTACCTATGTCCAGAGGGCCCATCTCTATTCCCTCCGTTGTGCAGCAGAAGAAAAGTGTCTGGCCAGGTAAGGAGCACATGCCCACACCATGGCTAGACTGAAGGCCTAGAAGAGGGTGGCTCCGAGGATTCCTTTCTGGTCCTAATTCTACCATTAACTCACTGTGTAGCCTTGAACAAATCATGCAACCTGTCAGGGTCTAATTTATCCAATATGCAAAACTCTCATCCTTGATTGTTCACTCCCTGAAAAGTGTGGAAATTTTGTTTTTAAAGTGTTCACTCAATGCCCCAGAATCAGGGTCTTACACAACCAGATATGAATTATAGAAATTCTCCCCTATGAGGGGAGGAGCTAGAGAATTGTCCTTTCCAGAGTCATCATTCCTTTATTAGACTTTCCAGTATACTATCAGTCATCCATTTTATATCTATCTCTTCCAGAGAAAGAGGGAAGACCTCAGAAAATTCCTACAGCAATACATTCCTTAAAGATGTAGGGTGTGATTGTGGGATGGTTCTGTTGACATTGGTTCTGACAGGCCTCAGGGAGCAGAGTCAGTGGGTGGTGAATAGGGTTCAATTCTGTTGTAATCAATGGGAGAAGATGGAAGCATCTTAGTTATATTTTAAGTTGTGTGCAGGTGACTCATTTACTGTGGGTTAACTGTCTTTGTTTTGATAAAGTCATTTAAAAACTGAAACCTATCTGTACTCATTGCTTCCACTTTCCCAACATTCACATTTCTATTATTATTATTATTATTTGCTTATTTTGGATGGAGGAAGGCAGGGCAATTGGGGTTAAGTGACTAACACAGTTAGTAATGTTGTGTCTGAGGCCGGATTTGAACTCAGGTCCTTCTGACTCTATTAACTGCAACACCTAGCTGCCCAACATTCATCTTTCAGTCCCTTGCCATCTGACTCCCATCCTCATTGCTTAACCGAAACTGTTGGTTTCAGTTATGGTTACCTATAACCTCTTAATCACTAAACTCAATGACCTTTTCTCGAACCTCATCCTTCTTGCTGTCTGTAGCATCTGACACTGTTGACCAGCCTTTTATCCTAAACACTCTCCTTCCCAGATTCTTGGGTCTTGGTTTCTCCTAGTTCTTGGTTTCTTGGTTTCTCCTAGTTCTGCTCTTACCTCTCTGACCACCCCTTCTCACGCCCTTTTGCTGAATCTTCATGTTTAACATTGCCTGCATAGGGGTATATCAGGGTGCATTATTGTTGCTGTTCAGTCTCTACTCTCTATAACCCAATTTGGAATTTGCTTAGCAAAGGTACTGGAGTAGTTTGCCATTTCCTTCTCCAGCTCATTTTACAGATAAGGAAACAGAGGCAAACAGGGGTAAGTGACTTGCCCAGGGTCACATAGCTAGTGTTTGAGGCCAGATTTGATCTCATGAAGATGAGTCTTCCTTGACTCCAGACACAGTACTCTAACCATTGTGCTACCTAGCTGCCCCGGGCTCATTATAGAGATGAGAAATTAGGCTTATGAGTCAATAGTTACTAATATCCTCTTAGTCACCTTTTTTTCCTCCCAATAATTCTCTCCAACATTTTTTAATCCAAATCTTTTGGGATCTTCTCCTTTTTCAGGCAACTTGAAAATTGATCCCTCAATGTTTTCAAAATTGGTATACATGCAGCACAGATTTCTTTTGTGTTAATTTGATCAGATCCAATCATTCTTCACAATTCCATCTACTCATTTCCTGGCCTGCTCTGCCAGAATACTCCCTTGATTTCCATCTCCCTCTATAGAGCTCCTAGTTTGTTTAAGCTCTCTGTTATTGTGCCGGTCATCCTACAGTATTACGTTACTTTTGGATACCGTGTTCTAAGTGGAACATTGATAAATTAGAGAGAGTCCAAAATGATGAATGCTCTAGAAACCATGTCACCACATAGTTGAACTTAAAGGAACTAAGGATAAGTGGTGAAAGGCATCAGACTATGATGTAATAAAACTGGGGTGGAAAGTGACTGTAGCATTAATAAAAGGTTTCAAGTTACATGGAAACTAAAAGAAGAATCTTTTAATATATCAGTTTAAGAAGAAGCTATAAGAAAGTCACATAATATTCCAGAGGTAATGATAACAGTAATATCCCTTATCAAAATCTATGATATGCAGCCAAGGTGAACCTTAGAAGAAATTTGTTTGGCTTTAACTAGCAAAAAAAGAAAAATAAAGGTTAAATTAATTGTCTGTACTTGCAAACATTATAAACTGAACAAAGTAATGCTCCAAAGGAAATAAAAAGAGATATGAGCAATAATAAAATAGGATTGAAAAAGAGAGAGATTCACTTTAATCAATGGAACTAAGAACTTTAAAAAATAATGTTGACATTTTAGGAAACATTCTCCCCAAAATAAAAGAGATAATACCACTCACAAGGTAAAAATAAAAATAGATCATAAAAATACAAGGGAAATTAATAATATCATTAAGGAATTTTGCACACTAATTGGAGATCTTAAGTTAAATGAGTAACTCTTTGCAAAAATATTGTTAAAACCAACACAAGAGGAAATAGATAAATAAACACATTTCAAAGGAACAAATCAGACATCAGTGAATTACCTTGAAAAAAATTACAAAATCAAAGGGCGTTTTCAGGGAAATTTTTCCAAACCTCCGAAGAACAAATAATTTCTATGCTACATAGAATGTTGCTAAATTTAGAGAAAATTGACTGGTGCCCAGTTCATTTTATGGGGCAAATATGGTCTTGAGTCTGAACTTTATTAAGCTAAAACTTCAAAGGAAAAGTCTAGGCCAAAAAAAAAAGTCTAGGCCAAACTCTTTGATGAATATGGATGTGAAAATTCCAAATAAAATTATTAGCAAATAGAAAATACCACCACATTTTTAAAATGTCTTCATTGTAGCCAAATGAAATTTATGCCAACAATGTAAAAATAGCTCTATTAGAAAAACTAGAAGTTATTAAAAAGAAAATATTTTAAAAATCATAACAATGAATTCATAAAATTCTTTCAATGAAATACAGTATCTATTCATGATTGTTAAAAGAAAAAAAAACTATAAAAAAGAATCAAATTCTTGTCCCTCGACATAAGAAAAAATATTTACTTAAGCTCGGAGGCAGCATTATATGCAATGAAGAATCATCAGAAGCATTTTTTACTAAAAATAGGCATAAAACAAGGATGCCCATTGTATCCATGTCTATTTAAAAATATTAAAAATGCTAGAAATTACAATAATAAATTAAAGAGATTAACATAGAAAATGAGATCAAAATATCATTATTTTCAGATGACACAAATGCTTACATAGAAAACCCATCACCAATTGCAACAACAAAATATAAGACAATAAATGAATTCAATAAGATTGTAGCATACAAGATAAGTCCACAAAAATGTTTTGTTTTCATATATATATGCCATTATTCAAGAATAGGAGCCGTTAGGTGGTGAAGTAGATAAAATACTGATCAGGGAAACAGGAAGACTCATGTTCCTTAGCTCAAGTCTGGCCTCAGACATTTGATAGCTGTGTGACCCTGGGCAAGTCACTTGACCCTTTTTGCCTCAGTTCCTTATCTGTAAAATGAGCCAGAGAAGGAAATCATAAACCACTGCAGTATCTTTGGCAAGCAAACCCCCAATGTGGTCATGAAAAGGCAGATGTGACTGAACAATAACACCACCATTCAAGAATATGAGTATAGTAAGTAAAACCCCAATTTATAGCAATAGCAAATGCATCCACACTTATGTGTATGTCTAGAAATTAGGTTACCTGGACACACGTTGCTTTTATAAAAGTAATTTTCAAAATGTACTGGCAAATAAAAGGAGATCTGAATAATAGGAGTGAAATTCAGTGTTCATAGATGGGTCTGATCAATATAATAAAAAGACTACCCTAAAGTAGTTCGTAGACTATATGTCATACCAACCAAAATACCAAGGTGTTTTTTGTAGAGTTGGGAAAAGTGATATGTTATGATCCAAAGTGCAATGAATTTAGAGTTTGAAAACCTTAGTTTGAATTCGAGCTCTGATGCTTACTACTTTTATGATGGTCAGCAAGTTCTTTCTGTACCTTAATTTCCTGAGGGGATTAGACTAGATAATCTCTAAAGGCCCTTCCAAATTCTAAATGCCATGATCTTATGACATTTATCCAGAAAAACTAACAAGCAAGAATATCAGACTTGAGAAAGGAAAAAAAAACTTTAACTTGGAAAAGGAAAAAAAATATATAAAACATTTTATCAAAACTCTCTAGTTTTAAGGAAAAATACAGACTGGTGGAACAGAAGAGAAATACTAGAACCAGAAGCAAATATATTCAAATGATTGGTATTTGATGAAACTATATGCAATAAAGCTAGGGAAAAGATTGATTATTTAATAAATATTAGGGAAACTGGCTGGTAATAAAAGATATTGAGATCCTCACCTCATAAAGTATTCCATAAGAGATTCCAGCTGGGTCATAGAATGAAGGATAAGAAACAAATTTTGAACAGCTGGAAGAAAAATGAATTTTTTCTTAGTTATAGAGGGAGAGCAGATACATTTTTTAATGTTAAATTGAAAAAAGTTTTGGGACTTGAAGGGGTGAATTCAAAAAAGTGTGTGTGTGAAAATAATGTGAATAAAAATTAGCAGATTGGATAAAATATTTTTGATAAATATAAGATGAAAATTATGTATATAAAATGTATATGAGGCTGATTAAAGTACTCAATAGAAATACTTAATCACCATTTGATAAAAAGGCAAAGGATTTGAGCAGATTATTGACAAAAGAGGCTAAATATATTGTAAGGGATCATTAAAAAAAAAGAAGCTTCAACCTTCCTAATTATCAAAGAAAAATGAAACAATTTTGAAGTACCACTTCATACCCATAACATTGGGGGGAGATGGAATGAGAAACAACTTGTTGGTGTAGTTGTAGAGGAAAAAGTAAACCCATACATTGTTAATGAAATTGCAGATTTGCAGAATCTTTTTTTAGGGGATTATCTGGAAGTATAGGACATGAATCACCAAAACAATTATATCCTTTGCTCAGGATCCCATTATTGTGACTATACTCTGTGTCATCATAAAGATCTATCTGTTCATGTATGCACATGCATTTAATTGTAATTTCTTTAATTTAGAAAAGCCTCAGCTGGTCTCACTTCTACAAGAGGTTTTTCTCAGTGCTGCTTAATCTTAGTGCCTTCCCTCTGTTTATTACCTCTAGTTTATCCTGTCTACATCTTGTTTCTACATAGTTACTTTCATGTCACCTTCCCTATTAGACTATGAGCTCCTGGAGAGCAGAGACTTTGTTTTTGTCTTCATTTGGATCCTTAGTGCTCAGCACAGTGCCTGGCACATAGTGGGTGACTTGACTTGAACAAACTAAATTTCAATGGTTGTTGAATAGCTGAAGAAGATAAGTTATATCAGTGTAAAATAATATTACATTATATGTATCAAAAATTTGGAGAATATAAAGAAATTTAGGAAGATATTTGAAGTAATGCAAATTACAGAAATCAGAACCATTCTGCAACTATATGAAAAAAAAAATAAAGTATACATAAAAGTGACCAGAGAACAAAAGTGAGTATGGAAAGAGTCAGCAATAAACAATTATGGGTATATAGGAACATATAAGTTAATGCTTATATCTAAATAGGTATAAATGTGTATTGAGTTCAATATTACAAGCATTTATAAGTGCTTGTTATATGCCAGGCACTATAATAGGTACTGGAAATAGGAACTGAATCTCTGATTTCATTGCTGTAGGGGACTTCCAAATGAGGAAACTTTCTCTACCAACAGAGGTCAGCAACTCTCTGTAACATATAATCTTGGAGAGTAGAGCATTGAGAGGCTAAATGACTTGTCCAGAGTCATATAGCCAGTAAGTGTCCAAGGCAAAACTTGAGCTTGGGTGCTCCTGACTTTGTGGACGACTCCCTATCCACTACGCAAGGCTGGCTCTCTGGCACCAGGGATACAAGACAAAAACAAGAACAGTCCCTCCCCTCAAGGAACTTACATGCTAACATTCACAAGGTTTTGTTGGTATTTGAAGTTAGGGTAAATGCATAATAAATTAATTTTAAATTAAGTGTAAGGAAGCTCCAAATTATTTTGGCATTGACATGATGATCAATTTTCCTTATTTCTTTTCCCAATCATACTGGGAAAATCTGTTTCATATTTGTTAATGATTGTCAGTTTCTGAGTAAAATTAAATATTGGCTTTCAAACACAGACAAATGAACAACTCATGGTGGGCTAACATTGTTTACATTTTTAGATAGACTTTCTAAGTTTGCAGATCAGTGGAGTTCCATAGACACTATGCCTCAATTTATGAAAGTTTTTGACAAATTTTCTCATGGTACCCTTGTGTATACAATGAATAAGTGCAGGGAAAGGGATTATTTAACCAGCTATAAATTTACATAATCACACTATCATATCTAAGTAGTGATGTTAAAAGATAATGAGACAAATAGATTAATAAAGATCATTGTCTACCTGAAAGGGGGAAATGCCTGGGGGGAAGGGGAAAAGTTGCTAGCAAAGTGAGGAGATCTCAAAGGCTAAAAAAATGAACTGAATCTGATCAAATGAAATGAAAAAGGATAATTTTGAAATACGGTTCCTCATTTCACAGGGGCAAATGCACAAGGACTGAACTGGGGGACATGACTAGACAACAGTTTCTACAAAAAGAATTAAACTATTTTAATAGATTGTAAAGCTATGAGCCAACAATGTACATGCTAGCTGAAAGAACTCATTCAATTGTAGGGTACATTCATAGAAGGATAGGGTACAGATCAAGGGAATTTAAAGCTCTATTATGTTGTCACAAGGTAAGACTACATTTGGGTAATTGTTTCCAGTTAGGCGCACCACATTTTAAAGTGACTTTGTCCAACTGAAGCGCTTTCAATGGAGGACAGTCATGAGGGTGGGGAGACTGGGAACCATGCCATGTGACAATCCATGGGAGAAACTGGGAATCTTCAGCCTGGAGAGGCAAAGACAGGGGAACGTGATCCCAGAGCCAGAACTCAAACCTTGGTCTTCTGACTCTAAATCGTTATACCACCACACCATATTGCCTCATAGGTGTAGAATTAGGAAGGAACATAGAGACCATCTGGATTTCATTTGGAAGCCAAGTGACTTACTGATGGTGCACCACCAGGATTTGGACCTCAATCCTCTTACTGCAAATTCAGTTTTCTTGCCATTTCTGCTTCTTTTGCAATGGTAGTTATAGTGATAATGGTAGTGGCAGTATACTAAGAGTTGTCCTCACCTCATCCAAATGGACCATTTGCCATCCTCTATTCTAATGATAATCTTTTCACTTTATGGACCTTTATTCACGCCAGTCCCCATGCCTGGAATGGATTCCCTACCATTAAAATCTCTGTCTTTCTTTAAGAACCAACTCAGGAGCCACCTCCTCCATAAAGTGTTCCCTGACCCCCCCCCCCCCCCACCTCCTTTGGGAGGCAGTAAGGCATAGTGGAAAGAGCATTCATGGTGTCATCAGAGGACTTGGGTTCAATTCCAGCCCTTGAAGCTCACCAGCCATGTGACCATAGTCAAGTCAGCCTCTCAGGACCTCATCTATAAAATGAGAATGTTAGGGGTGGCTAGGTAGCTTAGTGAATAGAGCACCAGCCCCGGAATCAGGAGGACCTGCGTTCAGATCTGGCCTTGGACACTTAACACTTACTAGCCGTGTGACCTTGGGTAAGTCACTTAACCCCCATTGCCCTGCCTTGCCCCCTCCAAAAAGCAAAATAAAAAAGAGAGAGTATTAGACTAGCTGGCATTTTATGCCCCTTTCAGATCTAGATTTGTGGTCCCATGGTCTTTCTCCTTAAGTTTCTCTTTGTACTTTGGATGTCACTCTCCTTTGCACCTATCACATTCTGCCTCATGTTATGTTTATCTGTGTACATATCTTACCCTTCATTATATCATAAACTCCATGATTCATATCATCTGTCTCCTCAGCCCATAGCTTAGTGCTATGTGCACAGGCATTCAATGAATTGAATGAAATGAAAATGAAACGAATCTGAATGGAAGGTGAGATTATTTCTTCCAACAGCCAGGCCCCCAATATTTTCCATAAATACTGGTGACTTTCTCCAAAATCATTGGCTTGGTTAAGGTGACAGTGGTTACAGTGATAATTCCTATGATATTCTTCCCTGTCCTTTCCCCTTCAGCACTGCCTACAGCCCTGAGGCTACGGACTATGATGTGCGTGTTTTGTTGAGGTTTCCCCAGCGTGTGAAGAACCAGGGCACAGCTGACTTTTTGCCCAACCGACCCCGCCACACTTGGGAATGGCACAGTTGCCACCAGTAAGTAATGGTTCCCAGAAGCAGTAGGAAGGGATTAGGGAAAGGTAGACAAATGCCATGACGACAGATTATCTCTAGACATCTTGACTGCCTTTCTATTGGAGGGGTATTTTTCTGCCTTTATCATCCTATGTACCTGTTTGTCATTTGGATTCAGAAAAAAAAAATCTCTAATTTATAAGGGGCCACTGGTATGGGCACTTCAACTATAATAGAGAGTGGCTGCCTTTGTCATGTGATATGAAGAGTACCAAGGAGGTCTTTCCCACTGTCCAAAAACATTTCTTCCAGTGACCTGAAATTCCACCTTTAGAGAGTTATATCTTTGGGTAAAGTGGACTCCCAATGGTGTGTATACTGGCTTGGAGGTATGGAGTAAAAGTTCTGAAAGGTGCTACCAAGTTGGAAAAGCTTTGAGCATTGGCCAAGACTATATGACTGTTGTTTGAGGACCAGTTAAGTGTAGAGAAGCTCACCATCAGGAGGTTGACCATCAGGTGATGAAATTTTTGGCCATAACAACCCATGAATTTCAACTGTTAAGGTGAGGAGTGGTTGTGATATGCCAAAGGGAAGGTATTTCCACACCAATGAAATCATGGCTTTTTTGAAGAAAGAAGGTATTCAAGATCTCTGTGAAAATGTTAACTGTGAATCAGAGGAAAGAGACAAATATATACACATTTAAAAATCAAAAGAAAGGGTATGAGCTTAGGAAAGGGTGGGGCAGATCCAAATGTGGGTACCAGGGATGTTGAGGAGATGGGGAGAAGTAAGAGGTCACTAGGTTTGGGTGAAGGTGTATGAAAGTCTTCTTTGGAAAGACTTGATTACTAGACTCATCCCAAAGGGCAGGCAGAAGATGCACCTCTGTCCCATCAGGGCATCTTCTGTGAAAAGATGGTGAGAGGGCAGATAAAGTAGGAAGTGAAGCAGCCAGCAGTGGAATGGAGGGGAAAGACTCATGGACCACAGATGCTGGGGATTCTCCAGAAATACTTGGGCCTCCATTCAGCACCTTGGTCAGCACTGTGGTCTGAGTGAGCCACCACTAAGCCTAACACAGCTGAGCATCTCTGTTCTTTGCAGGCATTACCATAGCATGGATGAATTCAGCCACTATGACCTGCTGGATGCTAGCACAGGCAGAAAGGTGGCCGAGGGTCACAAAGCCAGCTTCTGCCTAGAGGACACCACGTGTGATTTTGGCAACCTGAAGCGCTATGCCTGCACTTCCCACACACAGGTCAGTGGGGGAAGAGTGGGAAGAGGGCCCTGTCCATAAGGGGAAGCTAAAGGAAGGTCTACAGGTCCTTTCTGGGTGAGATATTGTGTTTGGTGGATAGACTGAACCTGGGTTGACCTCTGACATGTGACCGTAGGCGAGTCTCTACACAACACAATAACAACCAGAAATCAAGAACACCCACGCAATGCATCAGTGTCTTTACTGAGCACCCACTGCACACTTAGAAATACAGAATTAACTGATGGATTGGCTAAGGTATGTCTGTAAGGAGTGATGAAGAGGACAGAGGAGGGCTGGTCTGGGAATCTTCCAAATATTTTAGAAATTTAATGGGGTTCCTGAGACTAGTAAGGTTGATGTAGACAAAGATGAAAATCCTAAACAATCCCCTGGATTAACTAACAAAGAGAGTTCGGAAAATCCTGTTCTTTTCACTGTTACTATCCTTTTGTCCAGGGAAATAGTCTTTGTTCGTTTTGTTTTGTTTTTGGAGGGGGGAAGGCAAGGCAATTGGGGTTAAGTGACTTGCCCAAGGTCACACAGTTAGGTTTTGTGTTAAGTGTCAGAGGCCGTATTTGAACTCAGGTCCTCCTGACTCCAGGGTCAGTGCTCTATTCACTGTGCCATCTAGCCACCCCAGAAATAATGTTGATAATGAAGTTCTTTATTGATTTCTCAGATTCCTACAGGGTTCTCTTAGATCTCCACCTCTGTCTGCTCCTTTGGTGTAAGACCCCTCACCACGTCCCTCTCTCAACTCCATTCTGAGAAAATGAAATCTGAGAGGTGCTTGAAAGAAGAGTCACAAGTCCTGAGTTTTTATTATTTTATTATTCGGTCATTCTAGGCCTTGTTTCCTTTCTTTAAAATGAGGAGAGGTGGATTAGATTATCTCTAAATCCCTCCCAGGCCTGCTATATGCCATGGTACTCCAATTCTGTATTTCATGGAGTAGACGCCTTTGGGTATCAGGAAGGAAGGCTTGAAATAAGAGGATGGCTCAATCTGCCACCAACCACTAGGCCTGAACAGCAGGAAGTCACCCTGGGAACCAAGGGTGAAAAGGGTTTGGGGAAGGAGCCTGGTGTGGGAGGTGAGTAGCCTATGGTAAGGGCTGAGTTCTGAATTCTGTTATTCCTCTTCTCCTCCCTTCTCAGGGCCTGAGTCCAGGGTGCTATGATACCTACAATGCTGACATAGACTGCCAGTGGATTGACATCACTGATGTGCAGCCTGGCAACTACATCCTCAAGGTAGGTTTCCATGGCAACCAAGGGAGGCACCAACCCAAGGGGATGAAAACAAGGAATATTTTCCTCAGATACATGGGTCTTGCCTCCGTCTCTACACATATCTGGGCAAAAAGTAAAAGATGGTGTCTTTTATTCAAGTTTTTTCACATCTCACCTACAAATGCTTAGGATTAAGGAACTAAAGCATTCTGTTGGAGGGGTAGTGGTATTAGGAAGACAGAATTTGTACTTCCTAAAAGAATTCTTTAGCATCATGCACACAGGTTCCCCAAAAGATCATAAGAACACCCCAGTGAGAGGTTTTATTGACATTAAAAATACAGTAGGCCATCTGGGGGTCAGAAAGGATGAAAAAGGTGATCTGATACATGCCTTTTTCTCAGGCAGGGTGGTCTTTTGAACCATCCCTGAGGCATCTCTGCTCTCCTCAGAGAGGAGGTACAATACAGGCTGTTGTAAGCAGCACATCCCAGAATCCCCAGACTTTCGTCAAAGAATCCTTCTTAACTAACTAAAGCCCTTCTTTCGCAGTGGGAGCAGAAAAGGTGTTCCCTTTTATTCTGAACACATTCCTAGACCTCCTGTTATACAGTTCAAAGCCCAGACTGAGTGTTCTGTGTAGGAGAAGCAAGTCAGCCCCCTATATTCAGGTCCATTAAAATCCTGTTCATGGAATTTGAAATCATTGTTCTATGGAACTTTGTCACTGTTCATGAATATAGGGTTTATTTATCTAATGAGCCATGCAAATGAAATTATGAGGGATATGTTTAAACAGATGAGTGTAGCATGGTAACAGGAGGGGCAGAACATACATGACAGGAGGTGAACTGACCTCTGAGTTCATTGTCAAGACTGACCCATCATTTACTAACTTCGTGTCCTTGGATAAGCTGCTTCACCTCCCCCCACCCCATGTAAGCTTCTCTTCCCCATCTATAAAATGGGCATAATACTCATCTTACTCATTGGTATAAAGATAAGATTAAGTAATAATAATAGTAATAGAGGTAATGTACTTTGCAAATTCAAGCTATTGAAATATGCTTTGTTTCTATAACAAACCATTCTTAATAACAGAGGTATATGGTACTTGAAGAACACCTCACCTACATTCTTATTTCAGCCTCACTACAAGAGCACCATTTGAAAGCAGAGGAATCTAAAGCTTGTAAGGATGAAGTGACCTGCCCATGGTCCCCCAACCAGTAAACGTTGAAGGCAGGATTTAAACCCAGCTTCTTCTCTCACTCCAAATCCATCACGCTTTCCATTATCCCACACTGCCCTGTTTACGTAAACCACTAATGTACTAATGACAACCTACCCTTAGCTATTCATTAAAGCAGGCTCAGGGGAATCTCTGCTGGGCAACATTTTTGGTTGGCTTTTTTGTTTGTTTGTTCCCACTTAATAGTATTTTATTTTTTCCAATTACATGCAAAGATAGTTTTCAACACTGACTTTTACAAGATTTTGAGTTCTAATTTTTTTTCTCCCTCCAACTTCTCACCCTTCCCGAAGACAGCATGTGACCTGATATAGGCTATATGTGTACGATCATATTAAACATTTTCACATTTGTCAACAACATTTTGTTAATGGCTCGAGGTGGCCTTTTTCAAAAAAACTTCATTTATCTGGGACATTTTGTCAGTCATTCAACAAATATTTATTAAATGCTTATGATGTGCCAGGCACTAGGCTAAGCGCCAGAAACTTAAAGAAAGGCAAAAGACAGACCTTGCGCTCAAGGAGCTCAGAGTCTGATGGGGGAGAAGACACATGGATACAAGAAGATCTGTACAAGACAGACTGAAGATAATCAGCAGAGGGAAGGCACTGGCATCAAGAGTGGTTTTAAAAAACCATTTACTACTTGCTGTACACCGGGGATGCAAGGATGAATAGGCTATGATTTTTGCCCTTGAAAGCTTATAATCTAGCACTTGGAAGTTCTAGAATTATCTTGATTTTAAAATATCTCACAAATAAGTCTTGTAATTGATAACAGTCTCTTTGAGAGACAGAGACAGAGAGATATGGAGAGAGGAGAGAGAGAGATGGAGAGATAGATAGATAGATAGAGAGAGAGAGAGAGAGAGAGAGAGAGAGAAACCAATAGTCCAAAAATGAAGATTTGACAGTATAGCAATATCCCTGCACAGATGAAAAGCGGCAGTACTTGGAACCCATTATCTATGAATTCTGTTTATTTTACATTCATATTTGCATAGCAGCATGTTCTATTTGTCAGAAATTGCCTCTTCTACAATCACAGATGAGGAAGAGGGTTAAACAGGTAGTCAACCCTCATTGTCTTGGGGAAGGCTTTGGGTTTTTCTAAGCAAGGAGGGAAAGGAGTAATTTTGTGACCTCTGCTTTGCCCTCTTTCTCTCACCATCATCCATCTGAGTGGCCAGGTGAAATCATTGCTTCTGATCAAGTTCCCATCTCCTTCTGTCCCCCTTTGCCTCACAGGTGCAGGTGAACCCCAAGTACATCGTGCTGGAGTCTGACTTCACCAACAATGTTGTGAGATGCAATATCCACTACACCGGACGCTACGTTGCCACCACGAACTGCAAAATTGCCCAGTAAGAATTCACCCAAGTCTTACAAGGGACACCTCCCTCCCCTTCCCTCATCCTGTCCTCATCTATACTTTGGGCAGGGAAAGTCTGGGGGGACTTGAAGGTGGTAGAGCAGTGAGCCCAGTGGAGAAGGAGGGGAAACATGGAGGTGGGGGATGGGGGGAAAAGAAGAGGTGCTGGTATTGTTTTTGTTTTTCCTGATTTGAGGGCTTTGAAAACAATTAAATAAAATGTGCTGCCAGGCTTATCTGACCAGTCCTACAGAAATGGGTCATGAAGATCATTGAGCTGAAATATATTCCATTGATAGAACCACAGCTGAAGAAATTCACTTGGGACCCCAATTCTAATTTTCCCTAAGGATTGCCCAATTAGTAAGGGAAGTTAGAATAAATCGAATACATACTTAAGTGGACACCACTGACCTTGAGCACACATATGGGATACTCTGGTTCCTTTATATCTGAAGATATTACTCCTAGCTCAGCACTAATAGGATAGAGGCTCTGAACTTTATCTCTTGCAGTGAGGATGGACTCTACCGATCCATCCATAACCACATGTATATGGTTTTTTTGGAGGGGGGAAGGCAAGACAATTGGGGCTAAGTGACTTGCCCAAGGTCACACAGCTAGCATCAAGTGTCTGAGGCCAAATTTGAACTCAGGTTCTCTGACTCCAGGGCTGGTGTTCTGACATATATATATATATATATATATATATTATATATATATATATATATGTGTGTGTATATATAATGTTTTTGGGACCACTAAACACGTCAGAGTTGGAGATCAATGTGTAGCTGGGTTAGAGAGTTGGGAGCTGGTCTGTGGTCATAATTAGAAGAGCTAGTCTGTGAGTGAGGCTAGAGGTCAGTCTATGGCCAGGATTAGGGATCTGTCTTCGACCAGTCAATCTGTGACCAACTTAAAGAGCTGCTCTGTTATCAGAGCTAAGAACCATTCTCTGACTCGGGTCAGGGAGGATTCTGAAGCATGTTAGGGGGGTTTGTGGTCAAAATTAGGCCTTAGTCTGTGATTGGGAGGAGCATTTTGTCACCAGGTCAGTGATGTACCAGGGGTAGGGATTGAGACTGTCTAAGGATTCAATCAGTTAACAGAGACCAAGCAGAGGTTGGTCTGACTGACCCACCCAGGGTTCAAAGTCACTATTGTCATGGCCTTATTCGCCCTGTGCTTTAACCACCAAGATAACTGGTCATAGAACAGTAAATACAACAGAAGTAAATACAACCCTTCTGATAAAGTCCTCCGACAGCTGACATTAGATTGAAGTTTATCTAAGTAATTTTGAAGTGAGGTAAGTATCTTCCTCATTTTAATACAGATTATCTAGATTGGGGGGACGGAAGTAGGAAGTTTTTCCAGGTTCCTCTTCAGAGACTCGCTTTGCCAGAGGAGACCATGCAGCCAACGGAGTAAGTTAGAAGTAGTCTGGGAAAGGGCATCAGCAGCAACTGGGAGATAGGTTATGGAGGCCTGCACTGATCTGCCTACTTCTGCCCAAAGAGGAAAAAGGCAACACATCCTTCAACAGAATATGCAACTGAATCCTGTAAAGGCCACCCAACAAAAGAGTGGGAGAATTAGGGGCACAGAGGAGCCCATTCTGTTCTCCTTCAGGCCTCTGGGACAGGTTTCCTCCTGTAGACTCCATCACTTTGTGGAAATTCACATCGTGCTCTCTTTTTTACCCAAGTGTTTGGAAAGCACTGCATAGTTCAATGAAACAAGTCTATTAATATTTCTCTGGGACTCCAACCACACTCTAGAGAAGCCAGGACAAACAGGAATCTAGGAATAAAGTTTTCCCAGAAAGGCCATGAGACGCCTGTTGGTTTTGACAACATTTTTTTGGAAAAGAAAGACACTTTTTTAATGGACTTACAAGAAAGAAGGCAGAAAAAAAGAATTTCCAGACAGTCCTACTTATGGTCAGGGAAGGAAAAATGATCCAGGGTGGAGATGAATGTTATTTAGTTGGTTTTGTGGGAATCTTTCAATGAAACCTCTAATGGATAGAGAACTTGTTCCAAAAACCTCTCTGATCTCGTCCTGAGATAGTCTCAATTAGTTCGGGGAACTAGTCTGAGTTGGTCTGGAGTTATTCTCTGAGTTGGTGCTGAGGTGTTCTCTGAGCTTAAGAAAAGTAGTCAGAGCAAATATCATGAAGTTCATTTGATGAAGGGGGAAGGCATGGCCCCGTCACCACGACCTCCAATTCCCTCTGTCTCCAGTCCATTTGAGATGCTCAGGTTTAACTTGGAAGGATGAAAAGTGAGGTACATGACTTGCTGTATCGCCCCCGGATCAACCTGTGCATCCAAAAAAGAAACAAAGTGATTTTCCCAGCGGCCCTATTGAGTTAGTAGTTACTCTAGGACTAAGACCTGGCCCTTCAGACCCCTGTTCTGGTTTTTCTGTCCACGATGCCAATAAAGTCAGGTCTATCGTGAGAAAAGAATTGTTCCAGACATTTCCCTTCAATGATTTGATATTTTGAAGGGCTTTCGTTGGTACAATTTAAAACAAAAACTATCAAACTTCTCCATGCTTTGGTATAGAAGGGGTAACTGCTTCCCCCCAACAAGAGTGGCCTTCATGAGTTATCACAGCCCTTCCCCTCCCTCACAAAAGCCTGTCACCCTTGGTGGTTAACATTGTTATGATGAATCTTTCTACACTTACTGTTGGTCATTGGATGATAGACTCACAGGTCATTGTCAGGCCTATATTTGTATACTCCAAATCATGGATTCATACACAGGGCACTGGATTTGGAATCGGGAAGGCCTGGGTTCAAACCCCACCTCAGACATTCACTAGCTGGGTGACCTTGGACAAATCACTTAACCTCTGTGAGGTTCCTGTTTTCTTCTTAGCAAAGCCAACAGACTCATTGAATGCTTTTCAATGCTAAATCTATGGTCTAATCATAGCAATGATGAGAATTTGTCCTATGCTGGCATAACCTTAGAAAAGCCAGGGATGGATCCATGCCAAAGTGTGACATTGCAGGAGGACCTTAATGAAAACAGGAGCTTCTCTCTTTAGCTAAGGCTTTCCTTGGTCTGTAAACCCCACATACTAGACAGTTAGGTGATACAGCACAGGAGCTGGAATCAGAAAAGCCTGAGTTCAAATCCTGCCTCAGATATTCTCTAGCTGTATGACCCTGTACAAGGCACTCAGTGGCTGTCTGCCTCCGTTTCCTCCTCTGTAAAAATGCAAATAATAATAACATCTACCTACATGGTTGTAAGGATAAAATGAGGGGGCAGCTAAGTGATGCATCGAATAGAGCACCGGCCCTGGAATCAGGAGGACCTGAGTTAAAATTCAGCCTCAAATGCTTAACACTTACTAGCCACGTGACCTTGGGCAAGTCATGTAACCCCAATTTCCTTGCCTTCCCCGCTCCAAAAAGAAAAAAAAAAAGAATAAAATGAGATAATGTTCATAAAATGCTTTTCAAGACTTAAAGCTCTATATAAATGTTAACTATTTATTTTATTATTAGGTGGACAAGGGAGAAGTCTTAAAGGAAGTGGTATTTGAGCTATAGACTGGGAGAGGAGGAAGAGAGAGACTTCTAGGCAAGAGAATTCTGTGGACAGCCATCAGGAAAGGAAGGAAGCATGGTCAAGATGGGAGAGGGGGGAAATATATATGAAGGAAAGATAAGCTGAGGACTTCTTGGAGAGGGCCTTGAAGGCCAGACCAAGAAGTTTATATTATCCATGGTGGGAAGCTATTGAAACCTTTTTTAAAAGCTAAATTCCAAGGTCTCTATGTATAATGATGAGTGAATGCGTCCAGATATTCCTGGCCCTGGAGTTGGGAAGTGGGGTGGAGAGAGGAGCAGGACAGTTCCTCACCCTTTAGGGATGGCCCTGTTGCAGCTGGAGGGTGGAGGGAGCCAAGCAAAATCAGGGGAAGTGGTGGAAATCCACCCCATGACCGCTGATTGATATATTTGCCTTTCTTCTCTCAGATCTTGACCTGCTCAGGACTCACTGATAGCGCCACACCCAAACATGGTCTGGCTCTTTCTGGGCCCCATGAGCCCAGCCCAAACCCCCATAGGCCCTGTGGACCCTGGACAGAAAGAAAGGGGAGCCTGGCATCCTGGGACAAACTGAACAACTCAAGAGACTCCAGGTCTTATTTTTATACTTAACTTCCCCCAAAAACTTTGTTGCCTTGGTTGTTGGGTTTTTAATTTTTTTTTATTATTATTTTGGCCACAATGCTGGATGAAGATTGCTGATGATTTAAATTGAATAAAACAAGATTTTCTACTCTGTTGATCTCCATGTAATCTGGCTAGCATAGGACTCTGGGCAAGTATCCAAGAGGCTAGATTACTATCACAAGTTTCTGGGGCTTAAACCACTGCTACTCACTGAGAGCCAAAAGCAGACCCTTCATTACAAATAAGGAAACTGAGTCCAAAATAGAATAAATCATTTGCCCACGGCCACATAGGTGGAGCAGGGATTTACACTCAGCTCTTCTAGTCTCTAAATCAGAGTTCTTTCACTTTTATACTCCTTTTTAATCAACCAGGAAGACGCAAAAAGGGTAGAGTCCACCCCCATCCCCATCAGGATCACAGAGCAGATCTAGGCAGTCATCTAGGACAATGCCAGCATAGATTCTCAACACTGACATTGTCCAGGTATCCACACCAAGGAGTTAGGAATGCTTCATATTGAGAGGTTCAGATTCTTTTAGTAACATTATCCCTCATTCTGGGAATGAAAATCCTGACACCATGACTGTGTGACTCTGGCTAAGATGCTTAAACTCTGTGAGTGCATCTGTAAAATAAAAAGGTTAATACTTGTATTACCTATCTGGCAGGGTTGTAGGGAGGAAAGCATTTTGTGAACCTTAGAACATCACAGAAAATTAAATTATCATTAATATCTAAAGTGGCCAGTTATCTATGAGAAAAGAATCATAGATCTGGTCCAACCTCCTAGTTTTACAGGTGAGGAAATGGAGACATTCATCTACCTCAGAGGCTTTGTACAGAGTGCAGCCAGAAACTAAAGAGGTAGCTAGGAATAGGGAGAGAGCACAAGTCACTTAGCCAGACTCACACAGCAAATACTGGAGTCAGGATTGAAATTCAGATATCTGACTCCAAATCAAGTACTTGTTCTCCTCCTACACAATGCTGTGAATGACTTCTCTCGGGGTCATTCTATGTGCTTGGAAAGGAACATTAATGATTACAGTTTGATGCCAAAATCAAAATATGCCATATCCTCAATCCAGTTCTCTGTTCCAAGCAAAGTGATGTTGGTTGGGGGTGTAAACCAGGAAGTCAAGTTTGTATTAGAAAGGGACAAGAGAAAGAAAAATTCAATTCAATAACATTTATTTCACCACTAGGGGCATTGTTGACCAGTTGCCTGAACCTGTTCAGAAATAAGGACCAGGTGCTCTCAAAGTAACTCTCACCCCCACGAGTTGTGTTTCTGTCTCTTAAAGAGCTAGCTACCTCTCTCCTCTTATTACACTCCTTTGTGGTTAACACCTATGTCATTAGGCTACGAGTGAATGTGTCTCTTCAGAATCCTGGTTTTTGGTGTCCCCATCCATTAGGAAAAATCTACCCTGTGTCCAATCCTTGCTGTATTTCAGTGGAAATTTTCCACAAAAGTATAACACGCCGAGCAAAGTTCTTTAACCATACTAGCAGAAAAGAATTAAATTAGTATATCAAGTACTCATCATGGACCCAGCCCCTGTGTATCCCATAGACCAGGCAATGCTTTTTGTCTGCAGCAAAGTCAGAACTCAAGAGTTTAAAGGAATATAATTTAGGAACTGGAAGGTAATGACTAAGTCTTCTGGGCAGTCTGGGTGCTGGCAGTTCTGGCTGGATCTAGAATGATTCTCCTTCATTCATCTCTATTGGTTCCTCACTTAGCCCCAATCACTTGACTCTTATGATGCCTTCCCCTCCTCACTCAGTTCCATATCCATTTTTCATTTGTCTGCTTGGACTAGCTTATTTCCTCATATAATTCAGTATTAAAGTCTCATCCTAGGAGAGTGTCTGAAAGGCAAAAAGTTGACTGATCATACACCAATTGTCATTTTTGTCTCTCCATCCTTTTTTTTCTCCAAAGTCTAATCCATTTTTCCTGGCCCTTCCATTCCCTATGGTACCAATTCTCCCAGGTGAGAATGCTAGGACACATGGGCACTTTGTATCTCAGCCCCCAAGTTGACTAAGGACCTACAATGTTCTCGTTGTGGTAAAAGACATGACGGTACATAAGGTTTTGGTGATGATGGATATGAAAGGGCTTGAAAGGTTTGAAGCAAAGTGCAGACCTCACATATTAATAAAGGCCCCTGAGTCTCAGCCCAAGATCCATAGGCTTGGTGACTGGATATCATGTGGGGTTAATGGTGCTTATCACCAGATTTGATCTTAGGTGCTGAATTTTCCAGCCGTATCAATTCTTACAGACCGTCCCCCAAGTTAAAGATGAATTTTGGTTGACATCAGTGTCAGAAGTATCCACATGGATCAAATAAACTTTAGAGGACTGAAGTGTCTAATAAAGGTGATCATATTTACTAATCCTATAAAGGCTTGGAAATTGATGGCAATGAAAATGTCTAAGGAGGGGCAAAATACCATTCATGACATCCGCAGTAGGGGCACACCCTACTTCATACCTTTGTTAGCTACCTCATATATACCCAGCCAAGTGAAATTTCTCTGATAAGAAGCTGAGAACGTTGTCTGGAGCCAGGACTCAGGGAGTAGCTCCTGCTGAGAGTGGAGTTAATCCTCTTTCCAAAGAATCTCAGTCTTAAGCAGCAGAGCCTGAGAAACACAGGTCATGGCAGGCAAGGCCGGGGGGTGCCTGAGTGACAGAATGATTGGAATGCAGTCCTCAAGCCATCCTGTCAGTCAGCACATTCCACCTGGACTTAACTCTTTCGGGGGACACAGGGTAACAGCAGCAGCTGCAGCATCAGCCCTCCCTGGACAGAACAGACTCTGTTGGGAAGTCCTGGTACAAGGGTTTGGAATTTATCGTGCATGCATCCACTTCCAAGACTTTCTACAAAGCACAACAAGAAACTGAAGAAGTGTGTGGGAGCAGAGAGACTCCTCATTTTCAACTCCACAAACCCACCTTATACCCATTTCATGCACTAATCAATGTGCCATGAGGACCTTTGAACTACCATCTTTGACTCCTTTGTCCCTTCAGGAGCCCCTAGGACCAGAAGAAGTGCCAGAGAGTTAGAAGGAATGAGAGGGTGAAGGAAGAGCCAGGGTAGCTTAGAAAGTATTATGTTAGGACTGGAAGAAGCCTTAGACCAATGAATTATAGAATTTTGAGTTTGAAGAAACTGTAGCGATCATTTGACCCAATACTCTCATTAATTTTTTTCAAATAAGTTTTATGTCTTTTTTTACATAACAATCATCCCCAGTTAATATATAAGACTACCACCAAATAAGCCCTTCCTTGTAACAAAGAGAAACATTTAAGCAAAATCAACAGGCATAGTGACTGTCTTTAGGTAGGTACCATCCTGCACCCATATTCCCCCACCTCTTAATTGGATGGAAGCCTTTCATTTTACAGAGAAAGAAGTCGAGGCCCAGAAAGGGAAGAAAACTTCCCAAGGCTACACAAAGAGCCAGAATTAATCTCCTGCCTCCAAGTGCAAGACTCTTTGCATTATATCATGTTGCATCCAAATTGGGGGGGAACAAGGAGATGACTTTTCAACTGGGAGATGGGAGACAAGCCATACAAGGGGAGGCATACAGGTATGTCCTCAAAGGTTTGAGCTGCTAAGGTGAGTAAAGATAGATTTCCGTCAGTCTGGTTGGGAGTGGGAGGGAGGGAGAGTTTGGAAAGCTTTTTCTTACCCTGTGGATTCAGGGACACATCAATCAGCTATTCTCTTGTTAAGGACACAGTTGGGACATTCAGATCCCTAAAAGGAAAGGGGACATTCCTAGCCACTGAATAGTAATAATTTACATTTATGTTGCATTTCAATGTTTTAAAAGTCCTTTCCTGTTTCATATAGCCTCACAACAACTCTACTAGAAGTGCTACAGGTAATGCCTTGTCCAGAGTTATACAGATAGGAAGTTTCATGGAGGGAGCTTGAACTCAGGTCTTCCTACCTCCAAGTCCAGGAATCTCCTCCATGCCATATAACATACACAAAGTGCCCTTAAAACCTTCTACATGGTGACTGATCATGGTGATTATCAGAAGAACAAGTCACCAAGAGGAAGGAGCAAGGATTTGTTATAGACCTTCTACATGCCAGATACTGTAAAACTTGCTTCACAAATATGATTTCATTTGATCCTCCCAACAGCCCTGGGAGATAGGTGCTGTTTTTATCCCCATTTTATAGTTGAGGAAAATGAAGCAGAAAGATGGTAAGTGATCTGCCCAGGGTCACACAGCTGGTGTTAGAGATCATGTGTGAATTCAGGTCTTTCTGACTCCAGGCCCAACATTTTATCCATTAGGCCGCCACCACCATCACCACCACCACCACTATCACCATCATCATCATCATCATATTTTCTATTATATATCTAAGCTAGGCAAAGTAAGCTCTTACATGAGGTAATTTGAGGGTTCAGGGGACAGGCCACCTTGCCCAAAAGTATTATGTATAATCCTTGCATAGTACTTGACATTCTGACAAACTCAATGGAATATTTCCTCTTTGGGGGTCACCAATACCTTCTCTAGGCACCCATATAGCATCACAATTTCCCTTGGGAAGAAAATTTCACTCTCTCCTTCTTCTCTGGAAAGCAGCTTGTCAAATAAAGGCTCTCCAGAATAAGGACTTGGCATGGAGGTTTGGGATGGGGGAAGAAGATGAGGACAGAATAAACACCCCCTGCAAGTCTGAATTACAAAATCAAAGGATTTCCCAATTTCTCACCTTCTGCCATTTGCCTAACCCTCTGGAATTCTACTCCTTCTCCCTTACTACCTAGCTAGGGCACCAGCAAACCACTTTCCTGTAATTCAACCAATATAAGAACTGGGTTATAAAACCTTACTGAGCAACTAAGGGGAAATGCTGGGCTTTCTACCTGTTACTACCTTAGTGTGACTTTGGGAAAGATATTTGACCTCTCTAGGCCTTCATTTCCTCATTTATAAAATGAGAACATTGGATTATATGATATCTAATGTCTCTTCTAGAAATCTATGAACTGGCCACCTCCTCACCCAGAATTGGTGTATGTAAAAAAAAAAAAAAAGGAAAGGATGAAGTAAAGAGAACTGAGATCCAGGAGGAAGAAATAAGAGGAAAAAAATCAAATAGCTAATTTTTAAAGTTTTTAAATTGTAAAATTACACAAGAGTCACAGAGGATCTAGCCCTAGGTTCTAGGCCTTAGGTCTTGCTACCCTATATTAGCTTCCTAGGGAGGTCAACTCTCTTAACCAATTTCATGGTGATGAATCTGGAGTCATGAAGACCTATGGTCAAATCCTATCTTGCTGTGGAATCCTAGGCATAAGTGACTTAATTACTTCCTGCCTCAGTTTCCTAATCTGTAAAATGGGGATAATAGTAGCTTCTACCTTGAAGGGTTGTCTTGAAGATCAATTGAGATCATATTTGTAAATCCTTAGCTGGAAAACGTTACTGAGGGTCATCTAATTCAATCCCCTTTATTTGACAAATAAGGAAACCAAGACTCAGTGAGGTGATGTGACTTTCATAGGGTGACATATAATGGGCAATTTAAAGACTAAAACCCTGTGACTCCAAATTTAATTCTCTGTCCAATGCATCACCACCTTATCTAGATTCTCCCAGGCCTGGCTTGATTCATTTTCTTTAGACCTGAAGCACTTGGCTTCCCTGTAGCATACATTCCCTCTCCTAAGAATACTCCTTCCTCCCATGATGATTTGAATTTCAACTGCATGGGTATTTTGAATTGAGCTCCCTTTCAGCTAATCATAACGCTTACTGATTGCTGCTAGGATTTGAGTTCTCTAGCCATGTTGCTACTCTCATTAGATTGTGAGAACCAGTAGAGGAGAAATGGGCCAAGGCAAGGACCCAAGAGATGGAAAGTGGCAATTTTGTGGAAAGAAATATAATGACACAGACCTGGACATGGCATCTGGAACTCCAGCTTCCCATCTGGCCATCACTGGTAGTCACAGGAGTGGATCAAGACGAGATTTCAGGGGTCAGGCCCTGAAGAGGCAGCGCCCTCTCTAGCTTGTGCATTGAGATCAAAGGGGACATGGGGAGGTAAGAGTGTCTTCAGATTCTAAGTCTCGACACTGCCATGAGTCAAAACTGACTGTCTCCTTCTTCTGTGTTGAAAACATAGAGAAATTAAATGGGAAATGGATGACTGGTTTTCTAAAGACATAAGAGATAACAGCTATTTGTTAATAGGTCCAGAAAACATTTATTTTCTGATTCAATTCCTTATTATTTATCTTGCTCTCTTGTTTTAATTAAATGTGTTTTGCTTTCAATTGATGTGTTGTTTGGCATTGTCTGGCACAAAGATGTATTGGTGGGGATTTGAACCAAGCTTTTAAATTAAGTAATGACTACAACATTCCTCTAAACCTAGGCATAGCTCAGAGTTGTGCTGAATTTTTATAGAAATTGTAGTGTTTGGATCTTAAAAAGACCTTAGAGTTCTTTTGAAAATTATTTATTGCTCTTTTTATGGTGGCAAAGAATTGGAAATCAAAGGGATGCCCATCATTTTGGGAATGGCTGAACAAGTTGTGGTATATGATTGTGATGGAATACTATTGTGCTATAGGAAATGAAGAGCAATATAATCTCAAAAAACTGGAAAAACATGAACCGAGACAAAGTGAAATAGAACATTGTATACAGTAACAGCAATATTGTATGATGATCAACTGTGAATGACTTAGCTTTTCTCAGCAATACAATGGTCCATGACAATTCCAAAGTGCTCGTGATGAAATAAATTATCCACCTTTAGAGAAAGAGCTAATGGAGACTGAATGTAGATCAACATATGCTTTTTTTAAAACTTTATTTTTCTTGGGGTTTTTTTTTGGTCTGCATTTTCTTTTGCAACATGGCTAATATGGAAATATGTTTGCATAATTTCACATGTATAATCAATGTAAAATTGCTTTCTATAAAATGGGAGGGAGAGAATATAGAACTCAAATTAAAATATATATTAAAAACCTTACATGTAATTGAGGAAAAATAAAGAGAGAAAATAAAATACAATTCAACAAGATGTGTTAAATGCCTCCTCAGTGCATATGCATATGCAAAATTCAAGCTATATTGTACTTTGGGGATACAACAATAAAAAACAGCACAGTCCTTGCTTCCAAAAAACTTATGTTTTAGTGGAAGGGAAGGGAGAGGTGGATACAAGATGAACACAAATGTCATGAAAGATTTGATAGAGGCAAGGAATAGTTGCAGACAAAGTAGGATTTTTGCTCTCTTTCAATGTGGGGGAGTCTATTCCAGTAATACTTGCCTCTATGCTGTTCCTCACAAAACGCGCCATCTCTAGCCTCCGGGCATTTTCTTCGGCTGTGCCCCATGCCTGGAATGCTCTCCCTCCTCATCTCTGCCTTGTAGCTTCCTTTAAGTCCCAGATAAAATCCCACCTTCTATAAGAAGTCTTTCCCAGGGGTGGCTAGGTGGCACAATGAATAGAACACCGGGCCTGGAGTCAGGAGGATCTGAGTTCAAATTTGGCCTCAGACACTTAACACAAAACTAGCTGTGTAATTGGGCAATTGCCCTACCTTCCCCGCTCCAAAAAAAAAAAAAAAAAAAAGAATTCTTTTCCAATGCTCCTTAATGCTGGTGCCTTCATTCTGCTGGTTATTTCCAGTTTATCCTGGCCATGTCTTGTTTGTAGACACTGGTTTGCCTGTTGTCTCTTCCTTTAGACTATGAGCTCCTCGAGGACAGGCAGGGACTGTCTTTTGCTTTTATCTCTATCCTTAGTGCTTGGTACAATGCCTGGCACATAGAAGGCATCTATATATATATATTCTTATTAACTGACTAGGACTGACTACTCTGAGAGCCTTCTACACTAGATTTGGGGCTGGTTAGGAACTCCCACCTCCATCCCTTCCTCACCTCTCACTGTATCTTCCTATATTTTAGTTCTCTATGTTCTGCTAAAAGTTTCAAGAAGAGGGACTGAAGTAGCAGCAAGGGCGTGCTGGAGCCAGCTTGCACTGGAGAGCTGATTGTTAAATTTTTCAGTGTGAGCACTTACATCTCAAAAATCAGCCAATGCTACAAAGTGAGGGTTGGTTTGTTGTTTAGTTGATAATTTAGACTTAAGAAAATTATTGAGGGGAAATGGTGATAATAGTACGCTGTGTTTGTTGTTCAGTCATTTCAATCATATCCAACTCTCCGTGACTCCATTTGGGATTTTCTTAGCAAAGATACTGGAGTGGTTTGCCATTTCCTTCTCCAACTCATTTTACAGATGATAAACTCAGTCAAACAGGGTGAAATAACTTGCCCAGATTACAAAACTAGTAAGTGTC
>NW_027187353.1:5320854-5365854 GCF_028583685.1 Petaurus breviceps papuanus | reverse complement strand
TTTCCTCCTCTGGATACCTTAGAATTTATAAGTATCCTTCCTGTAATGTGGCATTAAGAACTAAATATAACACTTCATTTTGCAGGTAAGAAAACTGAGACTCAGAGAGTTTAAGTGGTTTACCTAGGGTCACATAATTAGCAAATGTCTGAGGCAGAATTAAAACATTTCATTCTGATTCTCAAGCCCAGATCACAGAGCTACCTAACTGCCTAGTTTTTATTCAAGTGTTCATTATCTCTCTCTCTCTCTCTCTCTCTCTCTCTCTCTCTCTCTCTCTCTCTCTCTCTCTCTCTCTCTCTCTCTCTCTCTCTCTCTCTCTCCCTGTATAATGTGTATATGTGTATATATATAGAGAGATAATCTATATTATATATAGATACAGATATCTTTTAAGACCCACCTGTCCAGTCTAGGTTGAGCATTTTATTTTCAGGGTGGGAGAGGAGTGTTCAGATCTATTTAATCCATGTAGGAAACTCCTGGTGTGTGAATTCGCTCTACTGTTGCAAACTGTGAATCCATCCATAAGACAGAGAGTGTCCTAGGGAACCCTGAAGTTAATGACCTGTTCTGGGTCACCAAGTAAGGAGTGTTATAGGAAAGACTTGGAACTAAGTCTCCCTAGCTTTCTATCCATTGTGCCCTGCTGCCCAAATGAAAACTTAAAAGTATGAGTGTCCCAAGAGTGCTTAGGCACACTCTAACATAGCAAAACTCAAAATCAAATAATAAAAAAGTGGTATTTTGTGTTTCATCTTGTGTTTTTATTTTTTAAAATATGTATTTTAAATGTTTTCAAATTTCTCGTTTGATGAATAAAAATAATGTCCTATATGATTGAACACCCAGTGACTGCTTACTTTAAAAGAGGAGAACTAAGGATCCTTGGGGATGCTCCTCAATGAGCTGCCCTGTGTCACTTCTGGTGGAAAATGAAAGAAGAGGCAGTTTCATTTCAACTTGTACGGACAGGTAGGCCAATCTTCCTAACAGCCCTAGATTTCCCCTACAACTCACCAAAGTGGCTTCGGTTTGCCCTCATCTCTGCTTCTCCACCCACCCTTTGCTATTACTCAGAGGCCGACTTTTGCGACTTCATCACCCATTTCATTGTTTCCCTTTCCCCTAAACCACAATCCTCCCAGTCCCACACCCTGTCCCCTGCTCATTGCCCCTCTTGCTAAAAAGATGCTCTTTGAGACTTGGGGCACAGCTTAAGTTTTGCTTTCCTGGAAGAGGTGACTGATTCAGGCAAAGTTTGCATCAGCTACACCTCTAACTAGCGATGTCACTTTGGGCAAGTAACTCATCTTCTCAGGGGTCACTTTCCCCATCTGTAAGATGGGCAGGGGGCCCAAATCTCTGAGATCCTTTGGGATCTAGGCTGGAGAGAATCAGGCACAATATCAGAAGAGACAATTGGCAAGTTTCCTAACAATGCTGGGATTCCATAGATCCTGGTCCTGGGTTCTTTCCACTTTGCTAAACTATTTCCCCCTTGGGATCTGGAGCTTGAGGAAGACAGGAGCAGAGCAGACCCAGGGGACTGAGATGGTGGAGCTCAACTACTCCACCTACTCTACTTCCAGAGAGAAAACAATGGCAGAAGAACCCAAAGCTTCTACCATGGACTCATACCCCATTTATAAATACCGTGTTTCCCTGATAATAAGACATTGTCTTATTAATTTTTTTGGACAGAAAAACACCAGAGGGCTTATTTTCAGGGGAGGGCTTATTTTAATAAACAGGTAAATGTGAACAAAAAATGTACCTTTATTCAATAAGCAAATCACTGGGGAAGAACAGGATGACGCGCTCACTGCTGCAGCTCTGATTGGATGCAGCTCGGAGCGTGGCGTGCGTTTCACGGGGGGGGGGAAGGGCGGTGCATACAGAGGGTACCGTAATGTAGCGTGTAGCACAGGGGATCAACCTTCACTACAGTAGCAATCTCAATAGGGCTTATTTTAGGGGGAGGGCTTATTTTAGAGGAATCTTACACAGTAAGGGGAGGGCTTATTTTCGGGATAGGTCTTATTATCGGGGAATCACAGTATAGTTGATTTTTAACTGGCTGGGCAGAGTCTGGGATTCCTCCCTAGGACCTGCACCCACCCCCCATCTTAAACACACAAATCAGGGTTTTTAGTCTTTTAATTTACAACACAAGACAATTCAGTCAAGAACCAGGATGTGTAAACACACCCCACCTCCCATCATCCTCGATATCACATGCAGGACAGGGAAGACAGAAAACATTCACAGGCCCAGGAGGCTGAAGACATGCTAAGGGAAGGGGCCAGCCCCTTCTCCTCCCCATTCTAAGGAGATGCCCAGGGCCACAGAGTCCCAGGCTTCTATCCCTAGTCCTCTGGTCTCTAATCTGGATTCCATTGACTTGTAGGAGGCCTGTCTTCCTGGGCTGGGATGGCAATGTTCTCTTTCTCCTCCTCCTTTTCTAATGTCCAGATGAAGCCCTCCCCGACTAGCCCAGTCCTTGATCATTATTGCCTTTCTTCTGACCTCCTGCTACAGTAAGAGCAGTCAGGCATATTCCCTCACTGTATTTTAGATTGCTTGGTAATGCTCTCCAGCAGTTGCATAGGTGTGGGTCTTGTCTCCAAAGGCATGGCAGGAGTCCCCTAAGAGCACGTATCAGGCCTGCTCCTGTCTCTTCCATGGTGTCCCCTGGCACAGGGCTAGGCCTCAGGAAAGACTTGTCAAAAGAACGAAACTGAGTGAGGAAGACAGGAAAACCAGACCAGGCAAGGGACGACAGGAGTCACCAACTTTCCCAGCTCCATCGTACATGCCAAAGAAGTCACTTTGTCATTTGCTGCAAGCACCTTGAGGGGCTGGGGACTCAAGGCAGGGGATGGGGGCAGGCATTGCTGTTATTCCACTATTCCATGGCTCTCAAAAGCAACTCCAACTTCATCGCCTGGTTCAAATCTCCTTTCACCTTCAGCCGCCCGCTCATATAAGCTCCAAGGGGTTTCAGCTCCCCAGAGAACAGGGCTAGTAGATCAGCCTCGGTCATCTCCAAAACTACATCTGGGCTGCACTCAGGCACACCATGCCCAATCTTCCCACTCCCTGGAGGACAGGAGAGAAACAGCTGGTGTGGTTAGGAAGATTTCTAAAGGCCAGAGTACCGATGTGTCTCCTGGCTAGGAGGGCTGCAAATAGTCAGCTTAGTCCATCCATGCTGGAGGATAATTTGGAAACACATTCAAAGGGCAATTCAACTATCTATACCTTTTGACCCAACAATACCATCACTAGGTCTGTATCTCAAAGAGATCAAAGAAAAAGGAAAAGAACCTACATGTACAAAAATGTTTATAGCAGTTCTTTTGTGGTGGAAATTGAGGGGATGCCCATAATTTGGGGAATGGCTAAACAAACTGCAGTGTGTGATTATGATGGACTACTATTGTACTTACAGTACTATGAGTAATGACAAGCAGGATGGTTTCAGAAAAACCTGGGAAGACCTATGTGAACTAATATAAACTGAAGTGAGCAGAACCAGATCACTGTACACAAAAAAAGCAATATTGTATGATAATCAGCTGTAAAAAGTCTTGGCTAGTCTAATCAAGACAATGATCCAAGACAATTCTAAAAGAACCATGATAAAAAATCCCTAGAGAGAGAACTGATGAATTTTAAGTGCAGACTGAAGCATATAGTTTTTTACTTTCTTTAGGTTTCTTGCTTCTCTCTCTCTCTCTCTCTCTCTCTCTCTCTCTCTCTCTCTCTCTCTCTCTCTCTCTCTCTCCATATATATATGTATGTATACATATATACACACATATTTTAACAACATGGTTAATATGAAAATATTTTGCATGATATTACATGTATAATTAATATAATTTTGCTTGTCTTCTCAATGGGAGGGAGAGGGGCAGGTGGGAGAGAATTTGAAACTTTAAAAAAAATTTAATGAACATATATATATATATATATATATATATTTAATGGTCAGACTACTCTACAGCTAATCTACTAGCTGTTTAGCCCAGATTTTATTATGAAATCTCTTTCTACTTTCCTACCTAACATGGCTGTAGTAAGGAAATGAAGGAGGGGGTGGGGATGGATGGGAATAAACATTTATTAATTGCCCGCCATGTGCTAAACACGTACAAATATCATCTCATCTGAAAGGACTTTGCAAATGGCAAAATACTTCATTATTGTTAATTATTATTATTTTGTTCTTCTTGAAGTAGGCAGTGTGGTTCAATGGAAACCCCACAAGCATTTATTAAACACTTACTATGTGTCAGAGGCTGTGCTAAGCACTGGAAAGAGGGTTTGGAGTGAGACCAGAGTTCAAATGCAAGCTATACCCCTTGCCGGATGACTTTTGCCAAGGCCCTTAAAATCTATCAGAAATGAGAGTGTCTGTCTCTAACAACTCCTAGGGATCCCAGTAATCAATAGATTTGGAGTTAGAAGGAAACGGGACAGCTGAGGCCACCCAGACCAACCTCCTCATTTTACAGAGAAGTAAACTTTATAGCGGTGATGCATCCAGCCCAAGGTCACACACAGGGAGTTAAGCATTAGAGGTAAGATTCAAACCCAGATCTTCTAACTCGAAAGCTAGTGCTTTCCCCAAGGGACCATTTCCACCTACAGAGGCATCAGGGCCCTGTGGCAGACAGAAAACTGAAGCCAGAGGACCTGGATTCCAATTCTAACTCTCTCATTACCTGTCACTTCCTATGTTTGGGTCTCTGATCCTTCATCTCTAACAAGGAGGCTGGAGTAGGCACATCTGAGTTCTCTTCCATTGATACATCTCTGAACCCAGGACTATTAGATCATTGATACTGGGACCCTAGTTTCCCCATCTACTTTGTGTCTCTCTCCACCTCACTGTTTCTCCAGAGATCAATGAGACTCTGTCCCTCTATAGTTTGCTGGGGGATCAAGTGAGACAACATATGTAAAGCATTTTGTGAACCTCCATATAGACAAAGGAAGGGGATGAGCACTTATTAAGGGCCTACTGTATTCTCTGCACGGTGCTAAGTGCGTTATAAATATTATCTCCATTGATCCTCACAGTAACCCAAAGAGGTGGGTGCTATGATTATCTCTGCTCCGTAGTGGAGAAGGAAATTGAGGCAGGCAGCAGTGAAGAGTCTTGCCCAGAGCCACACAGGTAGCAGTGCCTGAAATCATTTCTGAACTCTGGTCTTCCTAATTGCAGTCCTGGCGCTCTATTCATAGCATCACCAGCTGGGTGCTAGAGAACTTAGACATTATTCAGATCACCATTTCCTTCTTATCTTTTCTAAGAAAGCTGAGATAGAAACAGCCCTGGAACAGGTTGACATTCTGTTCTTTTTCCTTCATATTTAATATTCTATGGGCTATTAGCATTATAGTTGATGCTGGCACTGATTTGCCAAATTTTTTATGATCTTAGGTGGAATCCAAAAGCCTTCTGACCAATCATCACACAACTCTGGAGACTTCCTTTGGGGACATACTTATCCATTGATTTTTATAAATATTTTGGTGGCAAATGAATAAATAATAACAGCTAATATCTAATCTTGGCAGCTAGGTGGGTTCGAAGTCAGAAAGATCTGAGTTCAAATCCAGCCTCAGACACTTGCTGGCTGTGTGATCCTGGGCAAGTCACTAAACCCTGTTTGCCTCAGTTTCCTCATCAGTAAAATGAGCTGGAGAAGGAAATGGCAAACTACTCCAGTATCTTTGCCAAGAAAACCCCAAAGGGATCATGAAGCATCAGATACGACTGAAATAAATGAATGACAATATTTAAGATTTGCCAAGCCTTTGCATGTATTCTCTCTTTTGATTCTAAATGCAGCCAACTCTCTGTCATTCACAGAGACACAGATAACCCAAAACAGTGGATAATGCTCGATTCCCTCCTTGCAACAGCAGAGTCAGAGACACCCACACTCACCCACAAACATATCTCTTTACCACCCGGTATAGTGTCTGATACATAGGAGACTCTCAATATATATTTATTCAATTGAACTCAATTTCCCAACTTTAGCTCCATCTGGCCTACACTGTCCTGGCAGGGCTCATCATCTCCTGGGCTAGTAGAGAGAAGAAGTGCCAAAGCATCTGTCTCTGAAATGGATGAGCCATAGAGTAGATAATCCACAAACTGGAAAGTCGAGATTCATGCAAACAAAGGAAGCCCCAGCCCCGCTGACCAAGAGAGGAGCCCAGAAGGGCATCTCTACCTGTAGTGAGATCAATGAAGTAGATGCCAGGCACACTGTTGGGCAGGAGGATGTTGAGCTGATAGCATGCCTGGACTTGACTGACCAAAGCCTCGGACAGAAACAGTCCCACGGCAGCCAGCAGCTCCTCCACTGTCAGCCTCTTCTTGGCGCTGCCATTGCTGGAGCTACTTGGGTTGTTGGCAGGTGGGAGGGACCCTTCTACTTCATTCACCATCTCCATGGTGTCTAATGAGTAGAGAATAATGAAAGAGAAGAGTGAACAGATGGATGTGTTGACTGATTGACAAGCCAACCCAGAACTGCAGAAACTTGGTGCTGGACAGGACCTTAGAAACCACATGAGCCAATACTCACCTAAAGCCAGCATTGTAGAAAGATAGCTAAAGTACTTCGTAAAGTTTAAGGTCCTATATAAATGCCATCTACAATTATATTGTCTTCGTCTTTCTATTCCTCTCCAAACAACTTGGGGTAGTGAATAGAGGAAGGAAGCTCCAAGTTAGGAAGACTATGCTTCAAGTCTAGGTTCTAACATTAATTGTATGACCCTGGCCAAGTCTCCTTACTTCTCAGGGGCCCTAGGCAACTCTAAGACTAGACATTGCAGAGAAGGGGCCGACCTTCATCAATAGAGAGTTCTTTATCTGAGAGTTCCCTAGATCAATGAAATACTCAGTTGAGTTCTTATTCCTTATTAGACTAAGGTTACAATCTCTCCAAATTGATAAGTGGTTCCCAAGATGTCTCCTACCATGTCTCTCCCATCAGAAGGATGACTATCTAAAACAAAGGCCATATATCTCTTCCCTCTAATCAACTGATTTTTCCATTCTGGGAGGCCTACTGACCCTATCTGGGACTCTCTTCCCCAGCCCCTTTATTTCTTGGCAGATCAGCCCAGTTTTCTACCTTCAGGACCATCTAGCAACATTTTCTGCCAGCCTATCTTGGGGAAGAGGTCTTTTGGTGATCAAGAACCACTGGAAATTGCCCAAGATCTGAGATGGGTGGAAGAAAGTTATTGACAAATGAGACAGTTTATGAAGTCCAACTCTCTTCAAGGGCCCCAAGAATTACAGCTGAAAATTTGAGAGAAGGGAAGAGGAAGAGAAGAAAGAGGAAGTAGGACATGCCTTCAGTGACACCAGCCTCAAAAGTTTAAAGATTCATAGAAGAATCTTACTTAGACCTGCAAGATTCTTCAGACATCATAGACTCAAACCTTTCTACCAATGCAACCAATCCCTTCCAGACCCTCCCTGATTGGTGGACAACCAGACCTTTGTAGAGACAGGGAGCCAACTACCTCCCAAACTTCCCTTTGTCTAGTTGTTTCAAAGCTCTCTTCCACTGAGCTGAGACCTCCCTCCCTTCCCCCTGGTCAGACCATCTTTCTTCTATCAGCTGAGCTCTAGTTACAAAAAATGTGACTGGTCAGAATGTAACTGCCCCCAGAGGAGGCTGCTTTGCCTAGAGTTCTTCCCCTTCCACCCTCACTTTCTTCACATTACTTTGTCCCTTTCATTCTCCATCCTCTTAGGCCCATATCTCCTCTCCCATATGAGAGTTCTGGGGTGGGATGAAGAACTTCTCCATTCATGCCCACATTTATACATCTGGATGCCAAGGTCTTTTGCTTCTACTCCAACATTCTTGGCAGGGCAGCTTGGTGCAGCACATTGAGGGCTACACCTGGCATTAGGAGAGCTGAGTTCAGATCTTATCTCTGATACTAGCTGGGTGACTATGGCACATCTGTACCTCAGTTTCCTCATCTGTGAAATGGGGGGGTTGGACTCAATGGTCTCTAATATTCCTTCCAGTTCAAGAGCTATGTTCTCTTGTGTCCCTACTCTCAACTAACTCTGGACCTATCACTTCTCATTTGGACCATTATAATAGCCTCCTGACTGAAATCGCAGGGTCTTCCCTCCTTGGCTCAGCCTCCACACAGCTACTGCTATAATCCTCCTACCATTGTCACCCCCTCTTCTCTTCCCTCCCCACCTTTCTATCATTCAAAAACCTTCCATGGGTTCCCTGTTGTCTGTAGAATAAAGTACAACTGCCTTAGCTTGGCAATTAAGGCCATCCACAATTTGGTGCCAAGCCACCTTTCCTATTTCATTCTACATGGCTACTCTTTCATACTGTCCATTCCAAAGTAAACTGGACCATCAACTATTTCTCAATCTCTTCCCTTCCTCTCCCACCTGTGCCTAGGACGTATTCCCTCTACCTGCTGAAATCCCTCTCTCCCTTGAGGGCCTTCCTTAAGGATTTTCTTGGTTTTAACCCAAGTCTGGCCCCCAGGCTTCATCCCTACATCACCAATTACCTATCAGACATTTCAAACTGGATATCCCTGGGACATCTGAAATCCAACATGTCTAAAACAGAAATCATCATCTTTTCCCCCCTGCCCCAAACCCTCCTCATCTTCCAAACTTCCACATTTCTACTGAAGAAAATTGACATCCTTCTGGGCTCCCAGGTTCACAAATCTGGCATTATGCTAAGCTCTGTCCTCTCCTCACTCTCCCCCCATATCCAATCAGAGGCCAAATCTTGCCCTCTCTATCCTCATGTTCCCTTTCCCAACTACCCTCTCTCTCCACTCACAGTTACCGCCTCACTTCAGACCCTCATCACCCCTACATTACTGCAGCTGCCTCCTCATATATATCTTTGCCTAAAGATTTTACCTCTCCAGTCCATCCCCCCACACAGCTGCTAGAGTAATTTTCCTTAAGTGCACATCTGACCACATGACTCCCCACTCAATAGACTCCAGTGGTTTCCAGTTGCCTCTCAAGTAAAATATAAATCCCTCTCTTTAGCTTTGGAATCCTTGCACAAGCTGGCCCTAGCTTTCCTGCCTCATTGGCTATCCCTGCCCCTTCCACATTCAGTGATCCAGTCCACCATGGCCCCCTCTCTGCCCCTCACTCACAAAGGTCTATCTCCCATCTCTCTGTCTTTGCATTGGTTGATGACTGTGTCTAAAATGCTGCCTCAGTGTCTCTTTTCCTTTAAGGTGCAGACTTCTGCAGGAAGCCTTTTCTGATCCCTCCACCATCCTCCTACCAATTCACCTTGTATTTAATTAACTACTTGGTATATATTTGCATTTATTCATTTTACTTTCATAACTACATTATTTTTATGTGTACCTGTTGTCTTCCCCGACGAAAAGGAAACTCCCTAGAAATAGGCATTGCTTTATTCTTGCTTCTTGGATTGCCAAATAAGCACTTATTGGTCAGCAATTGATCCACTGACCTCTCCCAGACCACTAGCTGGAAATGACTGCTCTCTCTAATTGCTGACCTGAGAACACTCTGCCCAAAGCTTTCTTTTGCCCCATCACATTATGCCTAGTCTTTTTCTTGTTTGTTGATAATCCCCACTCACCATAAACTATAAGCTCATTTTTCAGATTCACGTCCCCAGAACTTTGTACATCATAGGCACCCAAATGTTTGTGGATTGAATACACCTGAAAGCCTCTTCACCCCGGCCCAGCTACCTGTCTCAGCTGCCACAGGAGCATGTCCACCACTGCCGGAGCCAAAGAAATGGAGCGCCAGCTGTTGAATGGCACTGTCCAGGCCAGGCAGAGAGGGGGCATCCTGGGGAGCCTGCAGCACGGCCTCCACAGTCAGCTCCACTCGGTCCACTTCCAGACCCCACGACTTGGTCATGTCATTGATCTCCAACTAGGGCAAGTCATGAGGGGTAGGGAGGACAGGAGGGAAGAAAAGAGGACAGGGGTTGACATCCCCTGGCCAAGGGGAAGTTGGCGGATAACCTGCATGTGCATCATCCCCAGGCACTAAGTCTGCCCTACCCACCCCCCAGGGGACAGCTGTGGGCTTGCTTAGTCTTCTGGCATGAATCAAGCAGGGAATGATCTTGGAAGGACTTGAATATCCAGGTCTCACTCTCTCTTTTGAGAAGTGTCTCTCAAACCCACTCAGGCCCCTCCAAAAGCGATATGGGCAGAGATCCATTTTTTCTTGTTTTCTTTCCATTCGCCTTGTGAGATGACATTTTTCCCGCTGCCACCCTCTCCCCCGCAATAATCGCAGACTTGGGGACAGCAGATAAGCAGACATAAGGGAGGCTTACTAGGAGCTGATCCCCGATCTTCAGCTTTTCCATCTGGATCTCACGCAGCTGCTTCTTCAACAAGGTCTTCGTCATGGCATTCTGGGCTGTCATGCGGGTCGCTGAGTTCAGGTCCTTCACCATCATCACTGATAACACCGGGTCCCAGATGCGGAACTGGACATCAGCTCCCACAGAGACCAATGCGCCGTCCTTGGAGGTCAGCTGGAAGGGGGAGGAGCTGGGTTGGAGATGGCTCAGAGGTTTGAGGTCTGGACCAGTTCTCAGCAGATGGACAGTCCTAGCTGCAACTGTATTCATTCTGGTCACTCCCTCCCCCGACATTCTCAGACTCTCTCTAAGATGACAAAACCACAGGCCCATTTTGGAAGACCCAAGGGGAAATGTGGGTCGTTGCCATATAAGACATTCACACACTCAATCACAGACACACCCAGGTAATTTATCAGTCAAGGTACATTTATCACTTGGTACAAGGGGAAAGCATTGGCCCTGGGGATGGAGAACCTGGGTTCAAATCCCAGCTCTGAGCAATGTGACCTTGGACACTTAAATTCCATGGGTGTATTGGGGACATACAAAGACTCACTCATGTGGAGACACTCACTCAAATGTTCACACTCACACATACACACACACACACATATCTCCTCTGCCCCTCACTGACTAGGAGGAGAGACTAGTGGTGGGACCCATTCACCTTTCCCAATGCTCTCTGAAGTCCACCTATCACAGAGGTTAGGCTGGGGACCCCTACAATTGGCTATGCCAGGAAAAGAGTTCAAGGAAAAGACAGAAGCAGTGGAACAGCTGTTGTCTACGAGATCTAAAAGAGAAAACCCTTTTCCAGTCATTTCTCACCCCACAGAGCCAATTCCAGTTATCTCCTGCCATTTTGTTGTCCCACCGCCTCATCATCCTCTGGCCTTGCTGGCTGAGGAGCTGGCTTTATTTGTGATGGGCATTTTTTTTGGTGGTGGGGGAGGTTATAATGCCACCTTGTGCAGGTGTTTTCTTCAAAATAAAATTCAAGACTTCTATTATCTACTTAACAGAAGCATTCTAAATCCCCAGTTGGATTCTTCCCCCTGCTCCCTACCCCAGCCTTCCATTGTGGGTCTGCTTTGTTTCTGAGTTCCATTCTAACCCCTCCTACCAGGCCCCAGCCACAGGACTGACAATTCCTGTTATATTATCCGCCTAAACCATTGCCCACCTTCCCCCATACTTTGTCATTACTTCATCATTTTTCTAAGTGTGTCAGCTTTCTCTCTCATCACCCACTCCCCCCCTCTACCAGACTATGATCTCCCTGGGGGCAAGGACCACTTCTTTTCCTTCTGGGTCTTCCATAATGTGGAGCTGGGACTGCAGGACATATTTACTGCATCAGGAATGGATGTCTGGAAACCAAGACAAACCACCAGCAAGAGAAACACCATGAATAAGTGAACCCTTCTGTCCATCCCTATAGTATGTCCCTGCCCACTCCACGGACCCAGAAGTATGGGACAAAGCCCCCCCAAGGGGCATGGGTGCCACTCCTCACCTTACAGGGAGGGACATTGAATGCTCTTGTCCTCAGATCCACCCTCTGCCAAGAGTCGATGAAAGGAAGCAGCAGGACCATGCCCGGTCCCTGGGGGGCCCGAATCCGTCCCAGACGAAACACCACCATCCTCTCATAGGTAGGGACAATCTGCACACAAGGCACAGAAGCAGACTGGAGCAAAAAGGAGGGTTAGATCTGGAACTGGAAAGACCAAGATGGCCCTTCTGCCATGCAGGCCCTCCACTGACTTTCTGCCAATTTCACTGGGTCCCTACACATCCTGACCCCCTCACTCCCATCTGACCATGGTTGGAAACAAGGAGAAAAGATTAACTAATTTAAAATTTCCCTTCTTCCTTCTTTAAGGTCTGCCTATGAGGAAGGCAAAGTACTCCTACTCCAGAAGCCATGGAAGAAACATATGTCTAGAAGAAAGTGAGGTCTATAGAGGTCATGACTTGCCCCCTACCACAAAGCAATTGATGGACAACAAGCCCCAGATTAGAACCCAGGCTCTGCTAAGCACAGTCCACTACATAGAATTCCGTCCCTTGGTCCTTCCAGGCCAAGATTCTCTGGGGTTGTTTTGTGGGAAAGGCTGGTCATTCTCTAAGCATCTCCCAGTCTTCATGAATGTCTCTGGCCTTCATCATTCTATCCAAATCCTTCTAAGCCTGTAATGGTGATGGGATTTGAAGATCTTCCATGCCCCTTGTATTGGCAAACTAACGGGTACTTAGCACTTAGTTTCAAGTTCATATTTGTGTCAAGTATTAAGACCCAGAACTTGTGAATTCCACAGTGGGATGAACTTGCTGATGTAGCAGGAAGTAATGGGGCAGGGAGGAGCTAATGCAATATATAAGGAGAGGCCTAGGCTGGAGAGGGAAGAGATTTAGAGAACAGAAATTGTGGTGGCAGAACTTCTTCTGAGAGCCAGCCAGAACTTCTGCTGAGGACTGCCAGGAATGAGAATTGCTGGGAGTCAGCATCGTGGAGGCTGAGCAGCTACCATGAGTGAGGAGAGGAGAATCCTTGCTCAAGGTAGTGAATGAGGAAAGGAGGATCTTTTCCTGAGGGAGCCTGTTTTGTTTTGTAGGCTTCGGAATGTTCGTGTTCACTACATTAACTATGTGTACAAACTTCATGGTTACTGTAATGACTTTAACTTTCTGATTTGGGGACTTGGCTTTCTGGTATTTGAATAAATGCTTTGGTTCTGTCCTCCGTGTGGAGAGCCTGTTACATTTTGTGATTAATAACTATACCAGCATATTTATAGTCACCATGGGCATTGTAAATATTGCATTGTTGTTACAAAGCCCCACTTCTATGTCCCACCATCTCCTCTTGGGGAGATGGATTCCATACATACCTTACCTGCTGGATGAAACAGATTATTTAATTATTTTTCTTAAATTGGCCTGGCAGGAATTTTAAAGGATGCTATGCAGTTCAAGTATTTTGGGATTTGGTGATAAAGTTCAAGTTCATCTTATCTCTATCTAGCAGGATTTTTTAGCTCTGGAATATTTAAGTATTCAAGTATAATAAAGTGATTTCCTCATATTTATGAGGTACTGTCCCCATTTTAGAGACAAATCAAAGGCTCAGTGAGGTTGTTATTTAGAAAGGTAGGATCAAGGGATCACAAATTAAGAGCTAGGAGGGACCCTCAAAGGGTCCAATCCCTTTATTTTACAGATAAAGAACCTGGGAGCCATTGAAATCAAGTGATTCATTCAAGGTCATACAGATGGTAAGCAGCAGAGGTGGAACTTGGGTCTTCTGATGCTAATTACAATTATTGCTCTTGTACCATTTGGCACAATTTGGGAGTCAAAATCCAGGTCTATAGCTCAGAGTCCAACCCAATTTCCAACAGACCATGCAGCTTTTCTGGTGTTCTGAAAGCCAAAGCACACCATCCTCTTTGGTCTGTCCTCAGCAGGAAGGCCCTTGATCCCTCCGATGACTCTAGACACCCTTCTCTCCACCTCCTATGGTTCCATCAAATCCTTCACAAGGTATGGTGATCAGAACTATATATACAAGATTCCAGATGGGGATGTACATATCCACCATAGTCAGATGTGAGGGATAGGACGTGGTCTTCTGATCATCCTTCCTGATAATTAAGGATAAGGTCTTTGGTTAGGGTTCAAACAACCTGCAACATCCTAGGACAGATGATGGCCTGGTACCAATATGCATTTTCCAAGGTAGAACCACTGGTTTCCAAGACTAAGAATGTTTGAGGCAGACAGTGATGGAATGGTCAATGAACAGGGGTTCTAGACCTGGCTCACCCCTTAAAGTGTCTAAGTCATTGTACTGCTCCAAGCCTCAGTTTCTGGCTAACAGTGATCAATATTTGTCCACCATCGTAAGCGCATTGCAAGGAAGAAGGGGGGGGGGGAATGAGTCAGGAAATTCCAAAGCCCCCTGCAAAGGTTAGAGGTGTTGGACATACAAGGCAGGGGGTGCTCCCCAGCCCTTGCCAGTTTTACCTTCAAGGCAAACCATCCAGAAATTGGGAATGTAACAATGAGCAGCAGGAACACCAGGAAACTGATGATGCTGTGACAGATGTAGGATGGCCAGCTCTGGGGAGAGTCTGTTTGAGGAGGAGACAGAGACAGAGGCTAAGCTGGCAGCCGCTCACAGAGGGGACCGACAAGGGGGTGGTTGATATGGAAGACTCATCAGGAAACCTCACTTCTATCTGGGCCCTCCTACTCACTTCCTTCTTTCTTTAAGTTTCTTGAGGGCAAGGGACTATTCCATTTTAATCTGGCAAACAGGAGGTGCTTAATAAATGCTTGATAAATTGTTGAGGACACCACCATCCCTCTAGTCATACAGGCTGGGGCCCTTCAGAGTAAGACTCAACTCCTCTGTCTCTCTCATTCTACCCTAATTCAATACCTCATTAGTTCTCATTTGGATAATCATGATAGCCTCCCAAAACAGCTGCCAAAGCAATCTTTGTAAAGCCTACGTCACTCCCCTGCTCAAGAAGATCTAGTGACTCCCTATTTCCTCAAGAAAAACAAGCAAGGGGAAGCTAGGTTGTGCAGTGAATAGAGCATCAGCCCTCGAGTCAGGAGGACCTGAGTTCAAATATGACTTCAGAAACTTGACACTCAACTATCTGTGAAACCTTGAGCAAGTCACTTAACCCCAACTGCCTTGCCTTCCCCACCTCCAAAAGAAAAAAAGAAAACCAAGCAAATTTTAAACCCTTTCAGTTTGCCCTTCCAGAATGACTTTATCATGCTCGTGCCCTTTCTTATCCAGCCAAACTGATCTGCTTGCAAACTCAGCATTCCATTTCTCCCCTGAGGACTTCCCGTACCAGTTGTCTCCTCTGGCCTGAAATGTGTCCCCTCCTCACCTCCACCCTGTGGAATCTCACCTTTCCTTCAAGGCTCAAGTTCCCGTTCCATCTTCTCTGGGAAGTCCTTCCCTGGGCTGTTAATGATCTCTAGCTTCTCCTCAAATAATCACGTTTGTACATATGCTTACCATGCTATGAATGAATGAAAAGCCCATGTATTAAGTATTTGCTATGTATGTGCAGAGCGCCATGATAAAGGCTGGAGCAACAAATAGAAAAGTGAGACAGTCCCTGCCCTCAAGATGTTCCCAATCTAATAGAGGATTTAGCTGTAAGAAATAAAGAAAGGTCCAGGGACCCCCTAAGGTACCATCTCAGCATCATCTCCATGGATAAAACCACACTGAGCCATTCCACAGTGCAAGGGATTTGGGTGGTTAGAACTTAGTTAAACTAGATAAACATGAGTTTTCTTGCCCTGCCCCTCGAATAGAATCTCCATGAAGGGAGGAGCCGTTTTTCCTTTTGCCTTTGTATCCATCCCTTCCATAGTGCCTTGAAATCACAAGGCACTTAATCAATGCATTAAACTGTCTTGAAGGGGCGGCCAGGTGGCTCAGAGAGTAAGAACACCAGCTCTAGTGTCGGGATGAACTGGGATCGAATCCGGGCTCTGACACTTAGCACCACACCCAGAAATAACTGGCCGTGTGACCTTGAGAAAGTTACTTAACCCCGATTGCTCAAAAAAAATTTTTTTAAAAACTGTCTTGAGTCTTAGATGAGTCATTTTCCTCTGTGCCTCAGTTTCCTCACCTCTAAAATGAGGGGGCTGAAGTAGATGCTCTCTGAGCTTCCTTCCAGCTTTGGCATTTAGGGTTCCTATAGAACTTTGGACCAGCCCTTGGGAACTTTCTGAGATTGATGGAGTCTGTCTTCCCCAGGCTCAGTATCTCTTTCTAGAGCGTCTCTTCCCCGCTCATGGCTAACTCTTACTTTACTTTTCACCCAGGTCTACCTTACTCTGTGAGGAATAGAAGCAGTGAGGTGGTATTAATGGATGGAGTCCTAGACTTGGAGCCAGGAAGACTTGTGTTCAAACCTTGACACTTACTGTATAACTCTGCAAATTATGTAACCTCTGTTTCTTCCTCTATAAAATGAGGATAATTATGGCTGCTACTTCACAGAGCTGATGTGAGGATCTAATAGAAAAATACAGGTAAGGTGCTTTATAGAACTTAAAGCAAAATATATACATATATATATAATTTTATTATATTATATACAAATATAAATATAATTTTTATTTTTGTTACAGACTTTCTCTGGTTCCCAACTATATAATAGTGATTCACACTCCAGCTTATCATTTCACAACCTTACTTTTTTTTTGTCAGAAAACTCATATGATAGAAAGGTCTAATCTATCTTTTTTATTAAAAAAATCTAACCCCAATTGCCTTGCCTTCCCCCCTCCAAAAAAAATCTGTTTATGACTGTAAGGAATGCTATTCTTTTGTTTTGGGCCAATACAGTGTCAGACATCTCTGAGACAGCTGAAGGGCTGTTCAAATTCTCAGGGCCAAAGAATGAATAAGCATCCACACCACTCATCACACTGACCACATCACTGGAAGGTGAAACAGGACCAGCTTATGACTTTGTTCCGTATTCTATGAACTGCAATAAGATCCCTGACCAGATCAGGAAAATAAGACAATAATCTCCTCCCAATCTTTTGGCATTCCACACCTCCCTCTACTTTGCTATCCCAAACTCTGTTCTTCATCCTCACCATGACCTCCATCCCTCCATGCCTTGGTTCTTTTCTGGGCTATTACCCCATACACTGGCCACACTCTCCTCCCTTTCCCCATCCTGACCCTATGCTTAACCAGTTCAACTCTACATTCTTCTCTTCTCTGAAGGTCCTTATCTTACTGAAGATGTTGCCCTGCCAAGCCTCAGCTTTGAACTATTCCCATCATCTTCTGCCTTTCCTCTAGTTCACAAGAATGAAGCTGGAGAACCATGAAAAAAACCAACCAATCTACCAGCACCAATAAAATTTTATGTCCCTTCATCTCAACTGGGCCCTCACTTGGATACATCTTTCTAATTGATTCACTGTCCTGCTCACCAACGTACCTCTTCCAAATCTTTCCAATTCTTCTCAAACCTCCCATGGCTCACCCTCCTACCACCCTCTCAGCCAAGAACCTTGACTCACATTTCACTGGGAAGAAAAAATGAGGGCATTTGTCAAGAAGTCTCTCCTCTTCCTTCCTCCTCACCTCACATTACTTAGACACCTTCTTCCTCTCTATCTCCCTTCACCACAGCTCATGAGAAAAGGCAACCTCTCTCCTTGCCAAGGCAATCCCCTCTACACACACACACAAATGATCCCACTCCACCCACCTTTTCAAGTAGATGGCTTCCCCAATCATTCCCAATCTCTTCAGTCTTCAATCTCTACCTTCTGACGCTTCCTTGATGCCCACAAATGCCTCCATGTCCTTCCTAGTCATTAAAACAGGACACCTGATTCTATCATCTTAGCCAGCTGTCATCTGATATGCCTTTCTTTCTCTGTGTGGCCAAATTTCCTTGAGAAAGCTGCCTAGAAACAAGTGTCTCCCCCTTCTTTCTTCTCTGCAGGCTTCCAAATGAATCATTCAACTGCAAGTGCTCTCTCCACAGTTACCAATGATTCTTTCCTTGATCCTCTTCCTTCTCCACCCCTCTGCAGCCCTTGACATTGTTCTCTTTAATGGTATCTTCTCATTGTTACCTTCTGGTTCTCATTCTACCTGTTTGAATACCCCTTCTAACTCTCTTGTGCTGTATCTTCATCCTGTTATCATAAGCTCGTCATCATAAGCTCACAGTAGGTGTTTAATAAATGCATGCTGACTTGAGAGGGCATCATGGGATAAATTAAAAATAACAAGTAAAGGATTTCATTTAGCTAAGACTACATTAAAACTGTCAAAACTGGACATATCCCATAATCGTCATCTAAAAGCCTATTTCAAGTGATAGCAAGGGTCCCTATGGAAAAAGAAAGTAATAGAAATAGGTCATCTTTTTTCATGGCAAAATGTAGACCAGGGGTGGGGAGCCTGTGGCCTAGAGACAACATGTGACCTTCTAGGTCCCTGGGTGTGGCCTTTTGACTGAGTCCAAGTTTTATAGAACAAATTCTTTTATTAAGGGGATTTGTTCTATGCAGTTTGGAGTCAGTTGAAGGGCCACACTTGAGGACCTAGAGGGCCACATGTGGCTTTGAGGCCACAGTTTCCCCTCCCTTGATCTAGATACAACCCAGAAATTCCAATATAATAATGTTTCTGATCAATAGTGTAAAATCTTGGGCAGCTAGGTGGTGCAGTGAATAGAGCACTGGACCTAGATTCAGGAAGACCTGAGTTCAAATCCAGCCTCAGACACCTAACACTTACTAGCCATGTGACCTTGGGCAAGTCACTTAACCCCAATTGCCCCTCCAAAAAGCAAAAAAAAAAAAATAGTGTAAAACCTAACATACTCCTTCAATAATTTTCTGAAGGGACTTGAGATGTTTCCTGCAAATCACAGGGCAATCCCCCTGACTTTTCAAGACTTCTTGGCAGTCATTACTGCCAGCAAAACAGAAATTCTTTATCCCTTATTATTGAAAAAAAATGGTTCTTGAACCAGTAAAGAAATGCTACAGTCTCCTAAAAAAAATCAAGAGACTACTACACCTATTACTACACACATTAGATTTGGTCATTCTGGCAGGCGGAGTCAACATGGTGGAGTAGAAACAGGATTTCTACAGGGCTCTGGCTCTCACCTCCTCCAATTCATGTAAAAGGTGACTCTGAAGAAACTTTGGAGCTATAGAACCCACAAAATGACACAGAGAAGCTAACCTCCCACTAAGGACAGCCCGGCGGGCTGGCAGCAAGTGGCCAGGGCAGTGCTCTGGGAGGTGACCCTGGCCCTGCACAAACCTGAGGTTTTAGCCCCAGGGTGGGCCTGACCAGCCACCAGCTGGAGGGACTTCAGATCACCAACAGCTGTGGCGGTTTCCAGAATTATCAACACATAGATGCTAAGGACACAGTGAGAGGTCAGTGAGGTGTGGACTTTGGGAGCCAGTAGTTGGGAGTGCTGTCGGCCTCTTCCCCCTGGGGCGAGAAGCTGCTAAGGAGCCACAACCATGCAGCCCACCACATGGCAGCTTCAGCTCCTGGTCTGCAGTTTGTAGGGGGACCAAATGACCAGTCTGAGGGGTAATCACTCTTGCTTTAACCTGCTTGGATCTGGATTGCAGTCTAGGGTGGAGGTCCTGGGGTGTGTGACCAGCTTGCCAGAGTGTGTGTGGAGGCTTCAGAGAGGACACCCAACTAATACCTTTGGCTGCTGAGAAAACCCCAGCATTTGGTATGAAGCTTCTCTATCTGGTAGCAGAGTCCTACTGTGGCAAAAAGCCCAAAAGTCAAGTTATTGAGTGGCAACACGAGCAAACGATGGAAGCAAAGTAAACAGAGCAACCCAACTTTACACTTCTACTTTGGGGACAAAAAGAATCAAAGTATGGAACAGGAGGAAGACAGTGAAGTCAGAACTCCTGCACCAGAAGCTTCTGAGAAAAATACGAGCTGGTTACAGGCCACAGAGGACCTTAAGAAGGATTCTGAAAACCAAATAAGAGAAGTGGAGGAAAAATTGGAAAGAGAAATGAAAACGATGCAAGAAAATTATGAAATGAGAGTCAACACCCTGACTGAAGAAAGTAATACCTTAAAAAACAGATTAACTCAAATGGCAAAAGAGGCTCAAAAAGGCAATGAGGAGAAGAATGCCTTAAAAAGCCAAATTTTCCAGATGGAAAAAGGATCTCAAAAGCTCACTGGAGAGAATCATTCCTTCAGAATTAGATTGGAGCAAATGGAAGCTAGTGACTTTATGAGAAATCAAGATACTATTAAACAGATCCAAACAAATGAAAAAATAGAAGGCAATGTGAAATATCTCATTGGGAAAACCACTGACCTGGAAAATAGATCCAGGAGAGATAATTTAAAAATTATTGTACTACCTGAAAGCCATGATCAAAAAAAGAACCTAGAAATCATCCTTCAAAAAATTCTCAAGAAAAATTGCCCTGTTTTAGAACCAGAGGGCAAAATAAAGGTTGAAAGAATCCACCAATCATCCCCTGAAAAAGATCCCAAAAAGAAAACTCCTAGGAATATTATAGCCATGTTCCGGAATTCCCAGATCAAGGAGAAAATATTACAAGCAGCCAGGAAGAAACAATTTGAATATTATGGAAACACAATCAGGATAACACAGGATCTGGCAGCTTCTACACTGAGGGATTGAAGGGCTTGGAATATGATATTCCAGAGGTCAAAGAAGCTGGGATTAAAACCAAGAATCACCTACCCAGCAAAACTGAGCATCATGTTTCAGGGGAAAATATGGTCATTCAGTGGAATAGAGGACTTTCAAGCATTCTTGGTGAAAAAACCAGAGTTGAATAGAAAATTTGACATTCAGATGCAAGAAGCAAGAGAAGCATGAGAAGGTAAACAGGGAAAATAAATCATAAGGAACTTATTAAAGTTGAACTATTTACATTTCTACATGGAAAAACTATAATTGTAACTTAATGAAATTTTTTGCATTATGAGAACAGTTGAAGGAAATAGAAATGTATATATATCTATATACATACATGCATATATATGTCTATATAGAAGGGTATATGTGTGTATGAATACATAGGTGAATGTGTGTATATATGTTTACAGGTATACATAGATAGAGGGCACAGGACCAATTTAATAGGAAGGGATGATACTTAAAAGGTGATGTTAAGAGGTGAGAGAAGAATATAACGAGAGGAGATGGGGAGAGACAGAATGGGGTAAAACTATCTCATATAGAAGAGGCAAGGGAAAATGGTTACAATGGAGGGGAAAAACAGGAAGGCAAAAGGGAATTGGGCCAACCTTATTATCATTCAATTTGGCTTAGGGAGGGAATGATACACACACTAAATAGAATATCTCACCCTACAGGAGAGTAGGGGGGAAGGGGATGAGAAGAGGGATGATGGAAGGGAGGGCAGGCTTGGGGGGGAGGGAAGTCAGAAGCACCCTCTTTTGAAAAGGATCAAAGTAGAGAATAGAACAAGTGGGAGATGGGATAAGATGGAGGGAAGTATAGTCAGTCTTTTGCAATATATCCAAAGATGGAAATGTTTTGCATAGCCACACATGTACAACCTATACTGAATTGCTTATCTTCCCAGTAAGGGTGGGTGACAAGGGAGGAAGGGAATGAATCTGGAATTCAAAGTTTTAATATCCAATGTTTAAAAAATATATATATATACTATTATTAATATTATTTTACATGTATCTGGGATATAAAACATAGAGGCACTGGGGCATAGAGATCCACCATGCACTACTGGAAAGTCGGAGGGGGTATGGGAGAAGATATGGGAGAAAGCAGATTGGAGGAGGGGATATCTTGGGGTGGTGAGTAGGGGAAAAACGGGGAGAAAATTTGTAACTCAAAATCTTACAGAAATCAATGATGTAAACTAGAAGTTAAAGCATTTGATTAAAAAAAAGATTTGGTCATTCTGAATACTGAATCTAGCTAAGCTTCAAATTACTGAGTTTCATTTCCAGATTTAAGTCTGACTTATGAGGAAACAAAACTGAACACTTCGACAGGAAGCTAGCTGACTGGGTACAGGAGAATTAAGATGGAGGGACACAAAGAAACAGCTCAATGACTTCAGTTAGACCCCAAAGCTAACCACTTCCCAGTAACCTAATTTAAAAGCCTGCTTCACCCTATGAGAGAGATCCACAGGAGAAGAAATGTAAAAGTTGAAAATGTATTCAAGAAACCAAGAAAGGGAGGAAAAATGTGTTTAAGGTGCCAAGAAAGAAATAAAGGCATCTACTTCTTAACCAGCTTTCACTTCCACAGCCAATGCAAAGGTCCAAAGACGGAAGATGAAAAGTTATGTGTGAGTAACGGCACAAATTTGTGGCGATTTGGCTGGCCTGGAGAGGGTGTGGTTTGGGATTAATAATGGGTAATAAGACTTGGAAGACAGGATGAGGCCGGGTTGTGAAAGGCTTTAAATGCCAAACAGAGGATTTTATATTGAGGAGAGAGGAAACATGGTGCAATGTGAGCTTTAGGAAAATCCTTAGAATGAATGAATGGCTGAGAGCAGAATTTTAGGAGACATGACAGCATGAGAGTGGGGAAATACCTGGTGACAGGTCTATCCCAAATACTCTAGGTTTATGCCTCTGGGTAGGATTTGGAAAACCCACCAAATTAGCCCATCAAGCAGGCTCAAGCAGGGGTTGGAGGTGAGGCATGAACCTCTCAACACAAGCTAGAGAAAGAGAAGGCATGGAACATGACAATATTTCCTGACATCCTCACAGCTGGCCTAACAGTGTGTCTTCTGCTGATTACCAATAAGAGATCCCTAGAATCCAGTTAAGAATTTCTTCCAGGTCCTTGGAAAACTCCTTGTATCTGAATGGGTTTCTGGCCAGCATAGCCTAGGTCAGGGGTGGGGAACCTGGAGCCTCAGGCCACATGTAGTGGTTCTAGGCCCTTGGGTGCAGCCTTTTGATTGAGTCTAAGCTTTACAGAACAAATCTCTTTATTAAGGGGATTTGTTCTGTGACGTTTGGAGTCAGTCAAAGGGCCACACTTGAGGATTTAGAGGGCCACATGTGGTCTCAAGGTTGCAAGTTTCCCACCCCTGGGTTAGGTCCTGAGTTAAGTATTAAAGAAACCTGATCTCTAAGCAACAGGCAGAGGTGGTCCAACTTCCCAGTCATGAAGTGCTAGGTTCAAACAATGCAGTAAAGTTTTCCCACAATTATAAATCTCAAGCAACCCATATGTCTTATCTGATAATTGACCCCATTTTAAAAGATTTTTTTAAAACCACATTTAAAAAAGAAGACAAAAGAAAAAATGCACATCTTTGGAACAAAAGAATTAAAGGCAGAAATTTAAAGAAAAATATATAGTCAAGGTATAAAAAAAAGTACTTTCTTTTTTGTATGTGCTTTTGGGTTTTTTCCTCTTCACGTTGCTCCAGTTCCTCTAAGAGCAAATATTGCAATAACCTGTTGTTTCTTTGATTGAACACAAACACTTGGGGGAAAGTGGGACAGCTGTTTTTCTGATTTCTAAAATTTGCACTTGTTCACCCTCCCTCTACAAACTTGGAAAGTCCATAATTTTTCATCCAATTAATAATTAGATTACCTAATTTTGTATCCTGGATTATATCCTGTTAATTATTTTCTTTTAATGCAAAAAAAAAAAGTGTCTCCCCCTGTATTCAGGATCCAGTGCCTAACTGAGGGGGTGCGGTCCCGATTTGTCATACAATTGGTGCCCTCTCAATAAATCAATATGCTCAGAAATGCAAACCTTTGTTTCCTCAGTCATTTCTAGCAATCCACTTGCTACTCTTCCACTCAGTGGATGGACCACTGTATTCACTATCACATCCCATGACTCCTGTCTTCTTCTCTCCTTCCCCCTGTCCCCCACCCCCCTCACCACCTCACAACCCTTACCCTTTGAATCTTCACCATTTTTCACCTGCATACAAGGTAAAGTCAAATAATCCTCTGACTCCCCAAAACAACACATTAATGAAAGTCTTAGGACAGAATCACAGGCCAGTTGAGGAGATGATTTAGGCAGAACCCCCTTTCTGGTGTCCTTTAAATTACACCATGTAGGTGGCTTCTCTGCTCAGCTCATGGCCATGGCTAACCCTATATCCAGTGGTGAGGGGAAGACAAGAAGTTACTCTGGGCCAGGAACCTAGGAGGAAATGTTAATGCCTGTTGGGTTGACAGCTCCCCTTCCACTTCCTCCTGCCCACATTTGCCAGTTCCCTCTTTATCCTTTCTTTCTTTTACTGGATTGTGTGTTTACTTAATGGTTATTAATTGGTTATTAATGGAGGTTAAGTACATATTCACTCTGATTCCACTTTGCAGTTCTGGGAACTTCCAATTCAATTCTGCCTGGAGATGAGGGAGGAGATAGGCATCCAATCCATGCAAAGATAAATAATCCAAGGCAAGATGTGTTAAGAGGATCATAAAGGTGTACAGGTAGTAAGGGCTACAGGAGTTCTGAAGAGGGAGAAATCACTTCTGGCTAGGGAGACCAATGGAAGCTTCCAGGAGTAGTTGGGGGCCCTAGAGAATGGGGAGGGATTTGGATTGGCAGAGAGGAGAGGGAAAGGTATTCAAGGAAGGAATCTGGAGATAGGAATGATTCTGAAATGCTTAGGGAACAGTAAGAAAGAGGATATGGTTGGAACAAAGGGTGCATAGGAAGGCCGTGGGAGATGGCCCATACCTTTCCAATTGTAAGGGAAAATCATACCTTCCTTAAGTAAATGAAAATAAAGCTTTCAATGAGGGGAGAGGAATTCAGAGAGGCAAAGGAATTCAGAGATGGAAGAAAGAAGAACTGACCCTTATCAGGATGATTGAAAACAGAGGAAAAGGAGAAAGGAAAGGAAAGCTGTATACCTGAAGCTTAAAAATCATATTTGTGGATCTTCTTGAAGAGGAGAGAGTCCAATGTGTCGAGGAGTAAAAAGTAGCTTATCCTCCAGAAAGTGATGGAGGAGAGCCACAGAAGCCAGCAGCTGGGAGAGCAAAGAAAAGAGGAGGAGGAGGAGGTGATGGTGAGTCCTTGCTGAGGGGGACTGAGGCAGCCATTTGGTCAAAGTGATAACAACAATGGAGAGATCTGTTGTCTTTCCAGGGCATGAACAGAGGACCTCCCAAAACTTAGAAAAAAGAGAAGACAACTACTCATTTCTGGTGATTTCTGTGGACACAAAAAACACATTCAAAAGGAACCTCAAAACCATTGCCAACAACTATGAAGTCTGGAACAAGAAACTGAAGACCATGGGGACACAGATGGAGTTTTTTTTACTTTGTCTATTTACAAAAAGGGATGCAGAAAAGAAAAATGAATTTGGGAGATAAACAGATAGCTGGACCATGGTTTAAAATATAAGAATGACAGATACCTTCCCAGACATGGGAGTAAACCTAATAAAGGCATGTGAAAGTGAATTTTCCAGGTGGCTTGCAAAACTAACCAAAAGGATTTTAAACTGAAAAGGATGGGAGGGAGAGGTTGAGGAGGGGTGGAGAAGACTGCTCACGTTGATACCCTAAGTTAAATACTTTACAGAGTAGTCACAGAGAAGAAAGAAAAATCACATCTAAGACTCCTAGAAATTCATGGAAGACAAAAATACAAAAAAAAAAGTTGCAAAAGATATGACCTGAAATGTCTACATGCAAATGCCAAAGTTTAGGCAATAAATAACAGCAATAGAGGTCTTAATGAAAGTAGGCCAATTTTACTGCATAGTATGACTAATATGTGGTGGGATGAAACGCATGACCTGTCCATGGCCCAAAAGAAACAGTGTTGGCTTGTAAAAGGAGGAAGTGAGGGAACATTGGTTATTAACAAGGCATATTCATGGGTGGAAATCCAGGAACCAGAGAAGGGAAGAATAATGGAGATTATTAGGGTAAAGTTGAAAGGAGAGAGAAAAAGTGATTTTGTCATTTCAGAATCCTACAAACCACCTGAAGAGAAAAAAATAGCTAGATGAATTTTGGAAACAGCTCACCAACCTGACATAGAGGCACAATATGGTACAGTAATTTCAGAAAACTTTGATTTTTCAGACATGGATGGAGCTCTCTCTGACAAAAGCAAAGAAGGTAATGACTTTTTGACTTGGCTCTACTTACAATTTTATCTTTCAACAGATGAAGGAACCAAATGAAGGATTGTCTTCTGAATATGATTCTCACTAAGAGGGAAAAGCTAGTTGTTGGTTGATGAGAAGCCTGGGGGGGAAATGATTATTTCATCCTGGAGTGATAAAAGAGAAGAAATCAGCACATAGGCCAAAATAAACCGTATATTTGGGGAAAGCAGATTAAGTAGTTAAAAGGAAAGATTCAATAGAGGGAATCTTTGGGGGAAACCTGCTCAGGAGGGATGAATTTGGAGAATGAATTTTGAAGACAGAAAAGGAAAAAATTCTATGAAAGAGGAAAAATAGGATTTGTCTAAAGAGATACAGTGCACAGTGGGTGCACAGGGAACTTTCCAACCAACTTAGATTTTTAAAAGAAATGCACAGGATATGGAGCAAAGTAACAGGTAGTTCATTCTTAGATAACAGAGAATGAATATGATCATGGCACAGTCCTGTTAAAAATGGTGCCAGTAATGTGAAAGTTCCAAATGAGCTGACACTGTCAAGGGAAGCTAAGGACCACAAAAAGGAAGTGTTTTAGTGATACTAGGAGAAAGGGAAGGACCAAAGACGGGATATGGCTTTTAGTTGGGCTGAATTATACAATGAGAACTTAGAACAGGAAGAAGGCAGAGTTGTTCAAATCTTACTTTATTTCCTGTTCTTTCAGCAAAGGAAAATATACCTTTACACAGGAAATGGAAGAACCAAAATGTCTATGGGGAGTATGGTCAGAAAGTACCTAATTATGCTTGATAAATTCAAGTCACCTGGCCCAGGTGAGCTACATCATCAGATGCTGAAAGAATGGGCAGAAGTGAGCGCTGAGGTGTTATCAGGATAGATGAAAGAGATCATGGAAAACGGGAGAAATACCAGGGGTCTGGAGAAGGGGAAATGTTCCAGTTTTCAACCAAGGAATGAGAATAGAGTTTGAAATCACAGGCCAAGGAGCTTCACTTCAATTCCTGGGAAAATATTTAGAAAGGACAATTAACATGAAGGCTGGGAATAACTAATAAGGAAAGCAGTGATTACAAAATGCCAGCATGACTTCATCAAGGACAGATAAGTCATGGCAGACTAAGCTCCCTTGAATGATTAAGCTAGCAGATGAGAAGAATGCTATTATTAAATTAGTTCATTTAAATGATTAAGCTAGGAGATGACATAGCTTGCCTAAATCTTAGCAATGTTTTTTGATAAAGCATCTCATTATTTCTGTGGAAAAGATAGAGATTAGATACAATCAGATGTATTCGGAACTGAGAAAATTAAATTGATATCATCTCCATTTCTGTAATTGATTCTATTTGGTATCACGGCCGACATTTTGTATAACCGTCTAAGTCACATTGCTTTGTCTCTGGGTTAAGTTTAAAAGTTCAGTTTCCTTATAAATAATTTTCATTAAAAGAAACCAGTTATCTCTATACCACTAAATGTCCTTGACCAATTAGAGGAAATCTGTTATCTCTATACCATTAGTTATTATTGTAGGTGGATAGTATCAATCAGAATTTCTTAGATGGAAGGAAGGATTGTTGATAAGCCTCACATTGCTGATTTCCAGCCAATCATATTGTCCCCTGTACCTGTGATGCTTTGGATTTTGTAACCAATCATATTGTCCTCCATGATGCTATAGGTTTTGAAACCAATCATATTGACTTCCCCATCTAAGATGCTGCCTTCCAGTTTTTTGATGCTCCTCCTTTAGTCTGTAAAAATGATCTGTCTGCCCTCGTTTGGGGACTTTTTGTCTTGCTGAGGAATTAAAGCCCTCTTATCGATAGCTACTAGCCTTACCAATAAAATGAATATGCTCAGAATTTTGTGCCTCAGTTTACCTTAATTTCAATTGCTACCGAACTCACTGGATGGTTTTATTCAAAGAGTGGTTACCAATGGTTCCCAGTCAACAAGACTGTTGAGAATCTGCACTTGGCCTTGTGCTGCTTAACATTTCTTATTAATGCCTTGAATGAAGGCATACTTATATGTGCATATGGCACAATGATGAGAGACACAATGGACTTCAGAATCAGAATCCAAAAGTATCTTGACAGGCTAGAACACTGGGATAAATTTAACAAGATTAAATTCAATAAAGAAAAATATAGGCCAGAACTCAACTTCAGAATTATAAGATGGTATTGGGCATGGCTAAACAGCAGCTGTTCTGAATGAATCTGAATCAGCCTCAAAAGATAATGCAATCTGAGGTTATATCAACAGGGTCATACTTTGAGCCTAACGAAGGCTTGCTGGACCTCATCAGGTGTACTGTGCCCAGTTCTGGGAAATTTGGCTTAAGATGGATACCAGTCCATGATCAAAGTAAGAACCTAGAAATCATCCTCCAGGAAGTTCTCAAAGAAAACTGCCTGCCAGAAGGCAAAATAGAGGTAGAAATAATCCACCGATCATCTCCTGAAAAAGATCCCAAAAAGAAAACTCCTAGGAATAGTATAGCCACGTTCTGGAATTCCCAGATCAATGAGAAAATATTACAAGCAGCCAGGAAGAAACAATTTGAATATTGTGGAAACACAATTAGGATAACCCAGGATCTGGAAGCTTCTACACTGAGGGATCCAAGGGCTTGGAATATGATATTCCAGAGGTCAAAGGAGCTGGGATTAAAACCAAGAATCACCTACCCAGCAAAACTGAATATCATGTTTCAGAGGAAAATATGGTCATTCAGTGGAATAGGGGACTTTCAAGCATTCTTGATGAAAAAAACAGAGTTGAATAGAAAATTTGACATTCAGATACAAGAAGTATGAGAAGGTAAAGAGAGAAAAGAAATCAGAAGAAACTTATCAAAGTTGAACTATTAACATAGTTATCATTGTAGGTGGATAGTATCAATCATGGAAAAACAATAATTGTAACTGATGAAACTTTTCCCAGTATGAAAATAGTTGAAAGGAATAGAAATATATATATATATATATATATATATATATGTATGTCTATATAAGGGCATATGGGCATATGAATACATATGTGAATGTGTGTATATATGTTTACAGGTATACATAGAGGTCACAGGACCAATTTAACAGGAAGGGATGATACTTAAAAGGTGAAATTAAGAGGTGAATGAGGAATATAATGAGAGGAGATGGGGAGAGACAGAATGAGGTAAACTATCTCATATAGAAGAGGCAAGGAAAAATGGTTACAATGGAGGGGAAGAATAGGAAGGCAAAAAGGAATGGGTCAACCTTATTCCCATTAAATTTGGCTGGGGGAGGGAATGAAATACACACTAGATAGGGTATCTCACCCTACAGGAGAGCAGGGGAGAAGGGGATGAGAGGGAAGGCAGGCTGGGGGGGGGGGGGGAAGTTGGAAGCACCCACTTTTGAAAAGGGACAGGATCAAAGTAGAGAGGGATAGGAGGGAAGGAAATATAGTCAGTCTCTTGCAATATATCTACTATGTTATTGTTTTGCATTAGCCACACATGTACAACCTATACTGAATTGCTATCTTCCTAGTAAGGGTGGGTGACAAGGGAGGAAGGGAATGAATCTGGAATTCAGTTTTAAAACCAAATGTTTAAATATATATTATTATTATTAATACAATTTTACATGTAATTGGGAAATAAGATATACACGTACTGGGGCATAGAGATCCACTATGCCCTACTGGAAAAGTCGAAAGGGGTATGGGAGAAAATATATGAGAGAGCAGATTGGAGGAGGGGATATCCTGTAGGACTGCTATTTTGGGGTGGTGGGTAAGGGAAAAATGGGGAGAAAATTTGTAACTCAAAACGTGGCGGAAATGAATGATGTAAATCAGAAGTTAATAAAGTATTTGAAAAATGAAAAAAAAAAAGATGGATACCAGTAAGTTGGAAAGTGCCCTGAGGAAGGCATCTAGGACAGCGAAAGGCCCTGATGCCATGCCATTGGAGGAGTGGGGTGTGTATACCTTGGAAAAGAGAAGACCCATCCAGTGAAGGAAGGATTAGATTTGCTGTCCTAGGCCCCAGAGGGACCGATGCTCCATGAATATCTGTCAACTATATTATAGTGGGGATTCCTCTTGTGGATTTGTTGGCCATGGATGTTTCCCCCCCCCCCCAATGCTCTAATTCTGTAAAGCTAGATAAGAAAGATCTAGACCAAATGCCAAATTAAGGAGTTTGGATTTTATCCTGAAGGTAAAGGGAAGCCACTGAAAGTGGAAGAGTGGTTTTAGGACAAACCATGTTTTTAGGAAGTGAGTTCAGTAACACTGGACTTACTAAGTCTTCTCTCTGGCAAAGGGCAGGGCAGCCCAGCAAATACAGCATTGTTGGATGTGTCCAAGTTTTTTTTTCCTGACTCACAAGCCCTGAATCTCAGTGTCTTCATCTGGGAAATGGGAATAATGTTCTTAAACCATTTCTAGATTTTAACTCTTCTCCTTTTACAAATCCCGAGTTTGTCTGTAACTCTATCAAGTTCTCTTTAAGAGACTCAATCTTCCAAAACAGCAATAATTCCTTCTCTGCATATGGGGGGAAGGGGGGGTGTGATAAGTGTGATAAGCATCAAATCAGATAATATACAGAAGAGTCCTTGAGAGAGTACAAAATGGGTTATACAGACAAGGGGAGTACTTAGAGATAGGGGAATGGCTCCCTAGAGTTATAAGAGTTGCTAAAAATCAATATAGTCTTCCCAAGGCCAGCTAGGATCAGTCACTATAACTCTGCAGAGCCCCATCCTGAATAGAAAAATGGACTGGCCTAGACAATACTGATTTGGACCTTCAAGGTTATCTAATACAACCTCACCTTACTTTTCATTGAGGAAATTGAGGTAGGATGAGTTAAGCAATTTGCGGTCATACAGAGTGGGAAATTTCAATAGCAATGATAATAGCATTTATAAAGCATCTACTAGGCACTATCTCACTTGATCCCCACAACAATCCTGGGAGGTAGGAGCCATAATTATCCCCATTTTACAGTTGAGGAAACTGAGGCAAACAGAGGTTAAGTGACTTGTCCAAGGTCATAGAACCAATAAATGCCTGAGACCAGATATTAATTCAGGTCTTCCTGACTGGAGGTCCTCTGACTTCAATATCCAGCATACAACACCCCCACCTCAATCTGACTTTAATTCAAATTAATTCATCAAGCATTTATAGATCATAGTGCCCCCCCCCAAATAAAAAGCAACCCGAAGGAAAAAAAAAAACAGTCCGTGTCCTCAAGGAGCTTACTGGGGGAAAATAACATAAATATAGATAAGTAAACACAAAATAAATTTAGGAAGTGGGGAGAATAATTTCCTGGAAGAGTTGGTGCTTTAGCTAAACTGTGAGGGGAGGTAAGGGCAGAGAGGAGAAACTTCGAAAATGGGGAGGAACCTGTACCTGGAGGAAAGAGATGGATTACTGAACACTGAGAACCGCAAGCTTCACTAGTATACAGTCTAGCTCTAGAGTCAGAAGAAACCGGTTCAAATCCCACAGGCCTCAGTCTCTGCAGCTATAAAATGGGAGCGCTGGACTGGATAGCCTAAAATTCTTTCTAGTTCTACATGGATAATACCTATTCCTGAGACGGGATCATTCTAAGCCCTTCCCTAGCGTTATAACCTAGGAAAGATACCCTAGGGCTAGGATTTTCATCCTGCCCTCATATCCTGGAGTAGTAATGATAAGGTTACAGTATCTCTTTTGAGCCTTGCAACAACATCGGGATTTAACTGTTGCAGTTATTCCTATAGTTATTTTTACAGATGAGGAAACTGGGGCTGGGAGAGATTAAGTGACTTTCCTAGGGTCATACAGCTGGTAAACGTCCGGATCGGAACCTAGGTTTTGCTGACTCCAAGTTTACCCAACTCTGCTTGGTGGCCAGGCTAGCCCGGGTCCCAGGCCGAAAGATCAATCTAACTTGCCACAGGTTGAGGGATGCTAGTAACCACCCCTGCCCTGTACACAAACATATATAATAGTGTATCCCTCTAGGAAGAGTAGACATGGGTGCAAATGAAGGCACGTGCCCCTCCCCTCTCCCATCACTCACCCACATCCTGCCCCAGGCTCAGCCGGTCTCGCCCCAGAATGTTGGGGAAGAAGCCCTGCTTGGAGCCGTAGATGCCCAGGCTGGATTGCTGGAAACGGTCAAAGTCGCCCAGCGGCAGGGCCCGGTAGCCAGACCTGCTGAACATGATGCCTGGCGAGGGGGCTGCTCGCAGCCCTCCCTGATGGGCACGACCCACCTGCCTCAAGCAGACTCCACTCAGCTCCCTGTTGCTAGGCAATGGGCAGGGAGCAAGCGGGAGGTGCTGTCACGCGCCCGACATCAGTCCGGCGATGGTCTAGCAGGGTCTCAGCACCCCCTGGACAGGGACGGGGCCGCCTTCCTGGAGAAAGGAAAACAAAGCAGGAAGCTGGGGTCCCTCCCGCGCACGCCACCCAGGGGGCCACCCCCCCTCCCCGAGTCCCTCCCTCTCTTCTCCTATTTTCCAGTCTTTGCACCTGGGTGAAGCACTGCCCAGGGGTACTGGCCTCCCTCCCCACCAGGGGCCGGTGGCTTCCTGGTCGGTGATGTCATGCAGGAGCCCCAGCTCTGAGACAGGGGAAGAGGAGGAGCCAAAAGAAGCTGCTTCCACCTCCAAGCCTTCTCCTGGCTTGTCTGCGTGCTCCCTCTAGCCCGGGAGGACCTGGCTAGGGGAGCCCTCTGCAAAGTGGGGGCGTGCCTGCGCCCTCCCCCACGGTGGAAGTGCTTAAGGAACCCAGATCCCCAGAGATGCCAGGCATCCAGACCTGTGGGGCGGGGGGGGGGGGAGCGGGGAGACGGGGGGAGAGCAAAGGGAAGGGAGAGATTGCTCTCAGGGCTGGTTCTGTCTTAGAAGGAAAATCTGATATAATTGAAACCTTTTAAAATGCACAGCTATTTAGTATATATGAGGGGGTTATACAAACATAGTGTATATTATGTTTTTGCAAAATCAAAGTGCATGAGTTATCAATTGGATAAAAATGCTATTTTAAAATTTCATATACAATGAAGTTTGTACATTTAATGGTATATACTGTATACATGTATATATCATATATATGGTTTATACATTTATGCATAGTTATACTTGCATAAAATCAAATAACATGCAGGAGTTATTCATTAGACCAAAAAATAAAATTTTAAAAATTCTTATAATAGTATGTTTGTTACATAACATACAAAATCAAATAAAGGGTAGAAGTTACTAATTGGACCAAAATGCAATTTTAAAAAGTCATATGTATAATGAATTTTACACATAAAGAGTACATTATATATGTATATACACATACATATATATAATCAAATGAAGACCCCAAAATGCAATTTTTAAAAATCCACATATGTAATGAATTTTAATCATAAATAGTATATATATATATATATATAAAACATTATGTTGTATAATATAAAATAAAGAGCAGGAGTTATTAATTGGATAAAAATGCAATTTTTAAAAATTATACATATAATGAATTCTATATAATAATATATGTATTACATATTATATATTATATAATAAAATAAAGTGTCGGAGTTATTAATTGGACCAAAATGCAATTTTAAAAATTCACTAAATGTAAGGAATAAGGCAGGGAACTATGTGATATATATGTGTGTGTATATTATAATACACATTACAAAAAAAAGACAGTATAGCATAATGGAAAACTAGCTTCCAAACTAGAAAGAAACTTATGTTCAAGCCCTGCCTGTTATACATAATTGGCTGTGTGACCCTGGGTGAATTACTTAGCCTCTCTGTGCCTTCAGGCAATCCTCTAAGATCAGGAATCTGATTTTTTTTTTTTGGTCATGGTCATAGACTCCTTCAGCTATCTGCTGAAGCTCATGGCTCCTTTCTCAGAATTATGTTTTTTAAATGCATCAAATAAAATAGAGGATGACAAAGGAAACAAGTTATCTAAATAGTTCTTAAATATAATTATAAAATGTTTTAAAATAAATTCATCAACTCCAGGTTAAATGTGCTGACCTGCACCTAAGGGAGCTTCCACATCTGGGAGTTCCCTAAGTAAAATAGTCCCTAGGAGTTGTAGCAGCAAGCACCCCAACGTCCCCAGGGTGGCTGCCAACACAGGTTCTTGGATCTGCTTTACTAAAGGAAAGCAACTCAAAATGGGTTAATAAGCTTACTTTAATCAATCAAACGTATCATTTAGTCAGCACCTCGAACTTCAGAGTATACAGACAGAAGTTACAAGAAAACAGAAAAACATAACAAGCAGACAGACTTCCAAACTGTCCAACCATTACATCCATACCAAATCACAGTTACCAGAGAGGGAAGCATCAATATCTGGGTTTTCAAAGCCGGGGTGCTCTCAACAGCTGCCCAGAGTCTCATCTGGTCAAATCACACAACTCTTCTTTGTGAGCCCCAAAGCAAAGCCTCACATCGGTACTTATATAGCCTCCTCTGGGCTCAGCGAATGTAACAATGTACTGCCCAAACACAAAGTATCTCCTGAGAAACAAGCCTCCCACCACAAGCTCCAGGTGCACTTAACCTAGGGGAAGGGAAGATCTTTAAATTTGCATTTCCATTACAGGAGTCCCTAGGCCCAGTCCCTATCTCAATATTACAATTCAAAGGAATCTGGGAAAACTTACCAGAACTGAGCAAAGCAAAGAAAATGGAATTGGAACCCTCTACACTAATAATAATAAAGTGTAAAGGAAAACAATACTCAAAAGTTGCCCAACTTAGTTTAAATAAAATATCCAATAAGTTCATGGGGATAATGAAACCTACTTGCCTCCTCTCACTGGAGGGGCAGGGGTGAACAAGGGCAGAACATTGCATATGCTGTACAGAGGGCATTACTTTATGGGTTAGTTTTCCTCAACTGTTTTTCTTTACAAGGAAGAATCAGGGAGGGGTGTGGAGGGTGAATGAGGGAGGGGAGACCATTTTTGAAAATGACTACAGCTTTAAAAAGAAAAGGAATTGATAACTTTTTTTTTTTGGTTCAGACCTATGATTCCATCATTAGGGGGTTAACCTTCTCTACTAATTTAGATGCCAACTCCCTTATATTCTTAGAATAGTCTGGGCACTGATAGGGTCTGCCCAGGGACACACAGCCAGTGTTTGTTAAGATTTAAACTCAGGACTTTCCACCTCCAAGGCCAGTTTATTATCACTAGCTTGCTTTCCTTTCTTATTCTTCTTTAGGGAGCTCCTTCTGTTTCTGATATTTGAATTCTCTGTGCATGTTGTTCAGAATATATTCTCCTCAGTTATGGCCCTGGTTGGTATTGGGTACTCTTCCCCCATTCCCTCTTTATCTGCATGCCTTCTCTTAATTCTCTAAATTCCCATATGACAGATTTCATTTTCATTCCCAGAACATCTATAAGAGATTCTAGAAAGAAAGTAAAACATGTTATTCTCCCTGAAGTCTAGTCTTCCAAAGCTACCTAACCATTGTCACATCTTACCTACCATTTTTTGCTCCTTCCTGTGTGACCTCTCTGATCCTCTGAATCCTCCAGGCTCCTATGAAGCTTCAGGAAGGTATTCTAGACCACCAACCTGCCTCACACCAATAATCTTTCTTCTCCGTTGCTTATTGGAAGTCCAATATGAACCCCTGACATTCATAAGCAACCTGCCAATAAATACTTATTGAAAAAATAAGAAATGTGAAGCTTTTTGGAAGTGATAAAAACTTATTCTTCCTCTTACAAACTCCTTGAAGATTGAGATTATGTTTTGCTTATTTTTAGATACCATAAATTCCCTAGCATAGCATCTAGCATACAGTAGGAGTTGGGGGTCAATGTTTTCACTAGACCAGTTGAGGGGTGGGGAACCTGTGGAATCCATTGGATTCAGTCAAATGGCCACACTTGAGAACCTAGAAGGCCATACGTGGCCTAAACGATGCAGGTTCCCCACCCCTGGACCAGTCTTTGCCCCTGGGATCTCACATTCAGGTTGAGGAATCAAGAAATAACATGATTAGAAAACTACAGCTGGACCATGGCATAGAATCCATCTGTGTGCAACAGGAGGTAGCAAATCAGACATTCTGAGCCAAAAGTGACCTTAGGGACCACCTAGTCCAACCTCCCCTTCTGGGAACTGAGGAAATTGAGACAAGTCAGGGAAATCAAATGACTTGTCCAAGGTCACACAGATAGTAAGCAACAGAGATGGGATGTGAACCCCCTGCCTCCAAATTCAGCGACCTTTAGCTTGTAGCACCTTGCTTAGTACTTGGATAGTGGAATCGGCAGACCAGTGGTTGAGTCCAAGGTCTACCACTAACTTGCTGTGTGACCCTCTTCAAGTCACTGAATCTTTCTTAAACATTCGATTCCTCATCTGTAAATCGAGGGGGCTGGACTATCCTTCCAGTGCTTGTGATTCTCTCTGGAAGGGGGGGCGGGGGTGGAATGGGGGCGGGGCGGGAGTCCCTTCCGTCTCCCACATAGTATGATTCAGAGATCAGCGTTGGCTGTGGTGGTCAGAGAAGGCTCCATCTTGAAGGTTGAGGAGGGGGAGAAGGCCTCGTTCAATGAGCACAAGTACAGAGGTGGTAAAATTGAGTATGTGCAGAAGGGGAGGGAGGAAGAGGGAAAGGGAGGAAGGGAGGAGGGAGAGAGGAGGGAGATGGATAGATGAAAAGACTGCAATTTAAGCAGGACCATACATCCTGCTCTCTAGCCCCTCTCCCTGTCTGTCTCCGCTCCCCAGCTAGACTGGGAGCTCCCGGCGGGCAGGGATCTGTCACCACCAGAAGCTTTTTTCTGCCCTCCCCAGAACAGGACTCTGGGTGCAGAGAAGGGGCTCAGGAGATCGCTGTCCTCCGGAACTGCAACCTAAACCGCCATCCTCCCAGGTCGGTCCAGCCCAAGGAGGCCAGATGTCCCAGAACGAGGAGCCAGGGTGAGGCTGCCCTTTGATTCCCATCCCCCCATCCCATCCCCTGCCTCCCCGAATTGCCAAGCCCCCTCCCCACCCTACCCCCATTCCCCGGCTTAGCCTCGCGGCTCAGACATAGAAGGCAGGCGCATCTCACAGACGCCGCGTCTCTCTGCCTGCTCTGCGGGTCTGACGCCCTGGGGGGGGCTCGGCTGCTTGACAACAGCATCTGTCGCCGGCTCTCGGTACCCATCTTGGCCACGTATCCCTGCGCCTTCCTTCCCTATCTCCTTCGGGCAGCCCCGACTCGCGGATCTCCTGCATCTGCATCAGCATCAGCATCAGCATCAGCATCTGCATCAGCATCAGCACCTGTCTCATCCCTTGGTCATTTTTGGCTGGATGGAATGTGAGCTGCGTTCCTCCCTAGGACCCGAGAAGGGTCAGGCCCCCTCCCCGGAGCCTACCTCGTGCAGGGGCCCCTTTAGTATCCACTGAGTCAAACCCATCCCTCCCCTCTTCTCCTCCTCTTCATCTTCCTCCTCTTCTCCCTATCTCCTTCCTCCTGTTTCTTTTCTCTTCCCATTCTTTTTATTCCCCTCCTCTTCCTCCCTTCTTCCCGCTCCTCTTTTCCCTCTTTTCCTTCCTCCTTTTCTTCTTCCTCCTCCCCTTCTCTTCTTTTATCTCCCTCTTCTTCTCCCCTTATCTCCCCCTCCTCTTTTATCTTCTCTTCCTCCTTTTTTCTTTTCCTTCCCCTTTCCCCTCTTTATCTCTTTCCCCCCTTTTCCTTCCCTTTCCCTCTTCCCCACCTCCCCTTGCTCCTCTTTATCTCTCTCCCTCTCCTTTTTCCTTTCCCTTTCCTCTTCTCCATCTCCCCTTCTTCCTCTCCATCTCCCTCTCCTCCTCCCTTCTCCCTCCTCCCTTCTCCCTTTCCTCTTCTTCACTCCCTCCCCCTCCCATCTCTCTTTCCTCCTATTTTCTCCCTCCCTCCCCCCTCTTTCTCTGTCCCCCTCCTCCCTCCCTCCTCCCTCCCTGCCCCCTTCTTTCCTGTGATCTTCTAAAGCGTCAGCCTCCAGGGTAGGCGGGCTCGCGGGGCGCTCCTCCCAGATGCCTGGCTCCCCCAATGCGCATCCCTCTCCACTTCCCTCTGACCCTCTCCGCCCCGCTCCTTCCAGGTCACCTGCCGAGAATCGAAACTGTGAGGAACTTTCCATGCCTTTGGAGCCCGCCACCTCCCCGGAGCCGGAGCAGATGGCAGACCCACCTCCGCCTTCGTCCCCTCCTCCTCCCATCCTGGTGTCAGTGGCCACGGCTCCCACCTGGTCCTTCCCCGCCGACTCGGAGACTTCCAGCCAGCCCGAAGCCAGCACCAGCGGTGGCACGAAAGCCCGCGCCACCTTCAAGGAGGCGAGCGCAGGGACACACACCTGGGACCAGGTAACTCACCTGGAGGGCGGGACCTGGGAGAGCAGAAGGGAAGCACCTACTATGTGCCCGCCACTCTGCAGCTAGCATAGCATTAGTAACAGTAACAGTGCTAGCTGACGTTGATGCCTGCTCTGGGCCAAACCCCGTGCTAAGGACTTTACCAATGTTAGCTCACTTAATAGGAAGAATAAAAATAGCCAGCGTGCATATAGCACCTACTATGTGCCAAGCACTGTGCTCGGTGCTTTACAGATATCTCAGCTGAGCCTCCCCTCCACCTAGGAGGTACAAGCTATTATTAGCATCCCCTTTTTACTGGTAAGGCAACTGAGGCAGACAGAATTAAACGACATGCCCTAGGTCACTCAGCTAGTGATTGTCCAAGGATTTGAACTGACAACAACAATGATATCTATATAGTGTTTACTGTGTGCCAGGCCCTGTGGTAAGCGGTTTACAGTTATTTTACATAATAATAACAGCAATCCTAATCGCCAGCATTTGTGCAGGGAGTTATACTAAGCACCTCACAATTATTATCTCATTTGTTCCACCCTGGGAACAACCCTGGGGAGTAGGTGCTGTTATTATCCCCACTTTACAGATGAGAAAACTAAAGTAAACAGGTGAAATGACTTGCCCAGAATCAGACAGCTAGTAAGGTGTCTATGGTAGAATTTGAACTCTGGTCTTCCTGACTCCATGGACAACTGGGTGGTAAAGTAGATAGTGCCAGCTGGTATCAGAAAGACTCATCTTCCTGAGTGCAGATCTGGCCTCAGGCACTTACTAGCTGTGTGATCCTGGGTAAGTCACTCTACCCTGTTTGCCTCAGTTTCCTCATTTGTAAAATGAGCTGGAGAAAGAAATGGCAAACCACTCCAGTGTCTCTGCCAAGAAAACCCCAAACAGATTCACAGGTAGTCAGACATGATTAGAAAATGCCTGAACAACAACTTCCTGATTCCAAGTTCAATGCTCTATCTGTACCTCTCTGCCTTTAGGCAGCTTCCCAAGAGAAGCAACTGGGACCAGGAAGGAAAGAGCCCTGATCTAAGTCATAGGGAATCATAAGATCATATATGTCGGACTGGAAGGAACCCCTGAGGCCAGCCAGTTAAAACCACTTTGTTTTACACCAGAAGAATAAATGAGTCCCAAGGAAGTTAAGGGACTTGCCCAATTGGGCTTACAGAGGAGGGGAGCAGCAGAGGTGAAATTTGAATCCAGGCCTTCTGACTTTGGAGTCAATTCTCCTTTTTCTGGACCAGGAGACCTGAGTTTTCATCTTGAATCTGTTCTGTCATACCTTTGTGACCTTGGGACACAGTTTCTCCCTCTGTCAAATGATGGGGCTGGGGCTGGACTAGATCTCCAAAAGAACCTAGAAAACTTTCCGTAAATTTAGTAGTGCCTCAAGGTATGGGGTACTTTTTGGCAGGGACTGGAGGTAAGGCACAAGTACCAATCAGTCATCAAACTATGTTTCAGGCCCTGGACCTAGAACCAGATCATAGCCCCAGCTCCTGGAGCTTACATTATGGGGGGATGGGGAGGAACAAACTAGAGACAACACGCATATAGATAGGTGTATACAAAACATTTACAAGGTACCCTCAGTGGGGGAAGTACCAGGAGCTCTGAGGAACAAATGCATTCTGCTATGGGGAGAGACTGTGCAAAAAAACAGAGGTAGGAGATGAGTGTTTGGTGTAAGGAGCAGCCAAGCCAATGTGGCTGTTACTGGAGAGTGTGTGGGTTGGGAGTAACATATAATGGGAAGGACAGATAGGGGCCAGCTAGCGAAGAGTTTTAAATGTTAAACAGAGATATATTTTATCCTGGAGGTAATAGGAACTCTCTAGTGGGCTTGGGGTGGGGGGAGGGGGTTGAGTTGGGAGTGGGGAGGAGAATGGATTTGAGAAGGAAGACACTTAAGGCATGCAGATGAATTAGGAAGCTATAGCCAGGCTCCAGGTTAGAGGTGATGAGGCCTGCCCTAGGCTGGTGGTAACTGTGTGAATGGAGAGAAAGGGAGAGAGGTTCAGGAAGCAGAAAGGGCAATCTGGTTGACGATTTATTTGTGGTGGGTGAGTGAGGAAAAGTGAGGAAGACACCAAAGTTGTGAGCCTGGAAGGATGGTGATGTACTCCACAAAAAACCAGGGAAGGCCAGAAGAAGGATGGATTGGGGTGGAAAGATAATGTGTTCTGTTTTAGACAGTGAGTTTGAGATACCTACAAGATATCCACTTGGAAATGTCTGGATGTGACTTTACCTCAGGAGAAAGACTGGCACTGGCTAGGTAAATAAAAATAGTTGAATCAGTGTGATAGTTGAACACGTAGGAACAAGAGAGAGTGTAAAGAGAGAAGAGGGCCCAGAACAGAGCGGGGGGATTGGACATCCACAGTTAGATACAGGATTCATGAGTTTCATGATCTAACAAAGGAGGGTGAGGAGAAATGTTCAGAGAAGTAGAAGAGAAAAGAGAGGGAGACAGAGCCATGGCGGGGGGGAGAAGAAGAGAAGGAGAAAGGAGAGAGAAGAGAAGAGGAGAACAGAGGGACAGGAGAGACACACAGAAACAGAGAGGAGAGAGAAGAAGGAGGAGACAGAGAGAGGTGGGAAGATGAGGGGAGGGAGAGAGAAAGATCAGTAGTAGGAACATCCAGACGGGACAGAGAATTGAGAAAGAAAACATGATGAGTTGCATCAGATGACCTCCCGAGGTCAATGGGAATGAAGATCAAGAAAAGGCCATTCGATTTGGCAGTTAAACTCTGTATTTCCCCCCACCCCTACACTGACCCTAGCATTAAGTGTGGGCACGTTTCTGCTACTATTATTTCTCAAGAGAAATTACATACTCTCAGTATGTTAGACCTGGAAGGTACCTTGGGCAAATCAGCTAATCCAACCTCCTCACTTTCCAACTTGGGAAATTTGAGTTTAAGGGAAGTCAAATGACTTCTCCAAGGTCACACAACTACTAAATGTCAGAGGGACAGAAATGTACTTGTAAATGTTTAACAAAAGCTCCCCCCAAAAGTGCACACAACAAACTTTTAAGTTTAATCTGCATTAACATGCTTCTCCATCACTTTCTTAAGTCTAGAACAACAAATTAAGCCCCAGTCTGTAGCATTTGCTGATTTTTTTTTAAGTCTAGAAAATCAAACAATAAATCAAGCCCTAGCATTTCCTGATTTTTTAAATCTAAAAAAGTCAAATAACAAATCAGCATTTCCTGATTTCTACGGTATAAATGTCCACACTGAAAAGTTAACAGTGGGCTCACTAGAGCTTGTTTGAGCTGTCTCCAGCATACCCCTGTAAGGAGAACAAGAGCCCAGACTGGACTCTTAGTCCTGCATTCTTTACAGTTTTCCTTGTTGGGACATGAAAGGGCTACCCATGAATTCCCTTTAAGACTGTATAGAGTTAACTCCTAGAATATTCTGCCTAGTTAACCTCCATCTCTCAGATAAAAGGAGAGAAGCATAAATTATAGAGGGGGAAAAAATTTTGGTTAAATTAGCAATAATCAATGATCCCAGCATCCTAGGTCTAGAGGTAAAGGTGGGGAAGGGAAAGGAATAAGTATCCATGAAAGAGCTTTGCATGTGTTATTTGATGATAGCTCTGGAAGGGCCTTTAGAGATCATATCATGCAATCCCCTGGTTTCATGAAGGAGAAAAATAGGCCACGGCAGGCAAGGTGACTCAATTCAGGCCCCACAGGGACTAAGAGAGTTGCAATTTGAACTTGGGTCCTGCAGCTCCAAATTCAGACATTTTTCCTACATAATCCCTCAGCTGTTTCTCTCGGGGTATGGAAAGAAGAAACCATGAAGTGGTAAAAAGTGATTGCTCTAAGTGAGAGGGCTGGGTTCCAGTCCCACCTCTGACATTGGACAAATCACTTTTCCTCTCAGTCCTCTGTTTCCTTGTCTCTATAATGAGGGGGTTGGACTATGTGGCCTTAGCAGTCCTATGATCCTTGTGAGCTCCCCATCTAGTCCTGCCTGGTTGACAGTGTGACCCTGACGCTTGGGGAACAGGTGGCCTCTGGTGGCTCTTGTGACTCCTTGATATTCTCCCCATCCAGGCCATAAGAGAGGAGTTTTGTTTCCTGCTTTGTCAAAGCTGTAAATCAGAATGCAAATGTCCCAAGCTCCTCTCCTGCTTACACACCATCTGCTCCAAGTGCTTGGAGAGCCACGAGCCGAACGGGCAATGTCCTGTCTGCCAGGACTCTCATGCCCAAGAGACCGACCTACGCTCCATGGACAACCTCTTCTTTGAGAGCCTGCAGCGGAGGATTTCTGTTTACCAAAACATCGTCCAGGGTGGGGCCAAAGCCTCTTGTAACCGATGCAAGGATCCTGCTGATTTCTGGTGCTTTGAATGTGAGCAGCTCATCTGTACCAAGTGTTTTGAAGCACACCAGTGGTTTGTGAAACATGAGGCAAGGGCGGTGGAGGAACTAAGAAAAGAATCTGCCAAGGACTTCCTAGATGGCACCCGGAAAACTAACAACCTCTTCTGCCCCAACCCTACCCATCGAACTCCATCCCTTACCAGGTAAGCTCCTGAGGATTCTGAGGCATGGGAGAGGGCAGGAACCGAGCCACAACCCCCAGGTTCACAGATAGCTAGAGCTGGATTTTAGAGAAGGGGGGGACCTCAGAAGTCACCTACTCCAAGCCCCTCATTTTTCACATGAGGAAACTGAGGCCCAGAGAAGTTAAGAGACTTATTTGAATGAAAGATGCTATCTACCTCCAGGGGAAAAAAAAGAGGCCCTATTGAAGCATATTTTCTTCTATTTCTTTCTTTTTCTTGGAATGTTTATAATGAGGAAATTTGTTTTGCATGTCTATACATATTTGGAATGGTTTTTATTTTTCTTAACTTTTCAATGCAGTAAAAGTAAGAAGAGAAAGAATTTGGAACTGAAAATGGAGTATTAAATTAAAGCTGAGACAGAGAGAGAGAGAGAGAGAGAGAGAGAGAGAGAGAGAGACAGAGAGAGAGAGAGAGAGAGAGAGAGAGAGAGAGAGAGAGAGAGAGAGAGAGAGAGAGAGAGAGAGAGAGAGAGAGAGAGAGAGAGAGAGAGAGAGAGAGAGAGAGAGAGAGAGAGAGAGAGAGAGAGAGAGAGAGAGAGAGACAGAGACAGAGACAGAGAGAGACAGAGAGACAGAGAGAGAGAGACAGAGAGAGACAGAGAGAGAGAGACAGAGAGAGAGACAGAGACAGAGACAGAGAGACAGAGAGACAGAGAGAGAGGCTTATTTGAGGTCTGGATGACCTTAGAAGGCCATCTGAGGTCCCAACAAAGGAGTACCCTTGAAATGGGGTAAACATAGCTTCCCCCTGCCTATCGAACAACAATGATTATTATTTGAATTTTTGAGACAAGACAAGATAACAAATTAACTTCTCATTTTGGGGAAAGAATACCATATCATAGGCTCATAGATTTAGAGCTGAAAAAGAACCTATTGTTGATCTAGCTCATCTCTCTCATTTTACAGATAAGGAGACTGAGGCCCAGAGAAGGGAAGAAACTGGTTGAGTCAAGGTCATACAAGGTCATGAATAACAGAGGCAGGATTAAAACCCAGAGTTTTCAGTTCTGCCTCTGATACCTACTCCTGGTGTGACCTTGGGCAAAATCCCTTCCCTGCGTCTTGGTTTCCTCAAACAAGGGGATTGAACAAGAGGTACTCTGAAGTCCTTACTTTCAGTCATTGCTCTTAGGACTCTTCCCCAATGTCATCTGTGGCAACTTCCAGTGACAGACAACTGGTTTTGTAGAAAGCTTGGACATGGAGACAGAAGGATTTAGGTCTGAAAACCGATCCTCAGTTTGCCCCTTTGTATAAAGAGGGGATTGCAAACGGTGATCTTTAAGATTTCTTCTCTGCTATCTGGGACTCTTGTGTGACCTCTAATAAGTCATTTGACCTCTCTGAGCCTCAAGTTTCCTCAGGCATACATAAAATGAAGGAATTATACTGGATGAATCCTGAGGTCCCCGATCTGCTCCTTGCCCCTAGGTCCTTTCCATCTAAAGAGCTAAGATCAAACCCCCTACTATTCCCACAATTACAAGCAGCCTTTATAATACATGAGACCCCAGAACGAACTAGGGACACTTCATCTCATCCAACTCAGTTGCTTAACAGGAAGCATCGGAGAGTCAAGAGAGAAGACAGTAGCCCAAGATCACTCAATGAATTCCTAAAAATCCCTTTCATTTGAATAGTGTCTATGCTTTTATGATGCTTGTGGGGGAGGTGGGAGGGTGTAGTCGTTGTTATTTTAAAATAAAAATCACATTGCTTTCATTATTTGATCAACACATTCTACAAACTGTCCCTATAGATACTGTACAAAGAAAAACGTGTTACTTCTCTTATGTGGACACACCCCAAAGCCACACATGCCCCACCTCAGTTAGAAACAAATAG
>NW_027187353.1:5305010-5320844 GCF_028583685.1 Petaurus breviceps papuanus | reverse complement strand
GTGTGTTCTAATTTGCATATTTTCCTTTCACTGTAATTTCACTTTTAGCCAGGCAGAATAAGGAGGCAATATGTTTGATTTCGAGTTTAAGGAGCTGTTTTCAAATGCCAGCATAGACGGCTTTCTACCTGGGTGACCTTGGATTAAATACTTAAATTCTCTGAGCCTCAGTTTCCAAAATGAAGGAGGTTGGACTAGATGGTCCCTGAGATCCTGTCTCTTTCAAGATCTGTGACCTTATTTATGAGACTGAATTGGTTTTTGCTTTTCTTTGTATACTCAATACTTAGCACTATACTTAGAACACAGTAGGGGCTTAATAAATGCTTTTTGACTTAAGGGACTGAGTTCACACCTGGGAAACAAGGAGTAGAGCAAAGACCTCTGCATATATTTTCATCCTGGGCAAGAGGTACTGATGCACAGGTTTCAACTATTTTGGGGGGCATCTTTTTGTTCTTATCACTATAGGATTTAGCCATATGTCTCCAGAAGGGATTTTTTCTGAACCTTTTAGACATATACAATCAGCTCCTTCATCTTCAGGCAGAACCCGAGAATTATGCTTCTGTTGTTTCATCCATTCAAATGTCAGCTCCTTGAGGGCAGATATATGTTAAGACTTTGAAAGGTATGGAGTTAGTTTCCTCCGTTGGTCATCTTTGTGTCATAAATTCTCCCACTGTGGCTATCATTCTCTAAATCTTCTGGAGTACTCCTGTTTAAATACTAATGCCCCAGGGTGGGGGTGGGAAGAGGGGAAGCATAATAGTCACTTCTGATTTTTGTAGCATAGTAAAGTTTACCCTGCACTAAAATCCTCCTCCTGATGTCCCTATGTGGTCTAGGGGGGACTGTGAGATTCTGGGACTTCACTCCCAAAAGAGCTCCAGCCCTGGCAGATCCTACCCCACTGACAGGGTTCCGATGAGGGTGCCACTGATACACTGTTTATGTTTTTCAGGAACCAGACCAGCTAGAAGTTCATCACGATATGGTGACCAATTCTTTGGCCATGGCAACTCCTGAAATAGAAAATTACCAAATAACCCTTAGTCTTTACACTTCCTTAGCAATAGTGGTCAAGGAGTAGAGTAGAGGACAGAGGGTGTCAAAAATTACACACTTTTTTAGACTATCAGTCTAAGTGTAAGGTCCTTGTCCAGTGGACCTTCTCATGTAGGACCCTGGTTCATATCAATCTTGACATTCTCACCAAAAATGAAACCAGGAATGTAAGGAAGTTCCAACTATATGAGAACCAGTTAATTAGCATAATTAGCACCTACTATATACCAGACCCTGTGCTAAAAACTGGGGATGCAAAGCAAGGCAAAAGATAGTTCCTGCCCTCAAGGAGCTTACAATAGGAGACAATAGATGCATGGTTCTCAGGTTCTCCCTGGAGAGACAAATGAAGGAGCTGATTTCATAATATCTCCAAAGGTTTCAGGAAAAACCCTGTGTCATTTGACCATGTCCTATCATGGTGAGTGAGAACAAAAACGATCACCAAAAAGATAGTTAGAGCTCATGTGCCAACATGTCTTACACAGGATGGAGATGTAGAGAAATCCCAGAGACCTTGATAAGAACCTTCAAACGATTCAATTTGTCCTTTAGTGGTGGGTGACTTCAGTCAAAAAGTAGGGATGAGAGAGGATGGTGAAAATGATGTTGGCATATATGGCCTTGAGAAATAAAGAAGATCAGAAACTTATAGATGATATAGAAGATTATATATGTGTATATGTATATACACATGTATATATACATATATGTGTATACATATAATCTTCGTGTGGTCTATATGTGTGTATCTGTACATATACTTGTGTGTATATATACACATACACACATGTGTGTGTTATACATGTACCTGTATACCATAACTACTTGAATCTTTTTAATTGTTCTATTGGTGGTTTTTGGTCTTTGTAGCTCTGTCACCTTCCAGGAACACCCCCTTTCATGAATGAATGAATGAACAAACCAATGAATGAATGAGTAGTTATTAAATACTTGCTGTATGCCATCCACTGTGCAAAGCTCTAGGGAAATAGATAGTAGAATGTGATAGTCCCTGTCCTCAAGAATCTCACATAGAACTCTGTCATGTAACAACAAAAAAAAACCAGTTAAGTGATACACCAGGCACTTGTAATCGTTCAGCCATCCCCTCTCTACCTCTCCATCATCTCTCCTTTTCCACAAGATTAGTCATTGCATTTGATCTGAAATCAGATACTTTCAGTTGTTTTTTCATCAACAGTATTGTTGATGAAAATAATCACTTGATATTTCATCCTCCCCTCTCTTTTTCCTTTGAGCTTCCTGGAAAATCTCCCCATGTTTCTGAATTGTGTGTGTCTCTTCTTTCATACCGCAAAATAATATTTTATTACATTCATACAACACAAGTTGTGTAGCCATCCTCCAGCTGATGGGCACCTACTTTGTTCCCAGTTCTTTTTACTCTTACAAAAAGAAAAAAAAGTACCACTATGAATATTTTGGTGTTTCCTTTCTGTCCATTTCTTTGTGTTGTGTATGCAGTAATGGATTCACTTGGTATAAATAGTTTAGTAATTTTTCTCACATAATTTCAAATCATTTTCTAGAACAGTTGGAACCAACACATGGCTTATTCATTAATATATCAGGGTGCCTGACTTCCTACTGCCCCAACAGCATTGACTTTTTCCATATAATTTTTGCCAATTTGATAAGGTGAAACCTCAGAGTGGCTTTAAATTTCCCTAACAAAAGAGTTTTGGAGCATTTTTTTTCATATGGTTGTTGATAACTTGCCTTTGTCTGAAAACTGTTCATATACTTTGACAGTTTATCTTTTGGGAAATACCTCATTCATGTGTGTATGCATTTGCATCAATTCTTCATATGGTTTTAATAGTATACTTTATGAAAATAACTCAATGCAGAGATTTTCCCCCTACTAGATGGTTTCTTTTCCTTTAGGTGCATTGATTTTATTCATGTAAAAGCTTTTTAATTTTATATGATCAAAATTGTTTATTCAGTCTTTTGTACTCTTCATTATTCATTGCTTATGAATTCTCATAACCAGAGATTTGAAAGGCACCTCCTTCTGCCCTCTGATTTTTTAATGATATGACTTTTTACACTTAGATCACTTTCCATTTGAGTTGATGATGATGATACATATTGCAAGATTCTATCTAAGCCTACTTTATACCAAACTGCTTTCTGGTTTTCCTAGCAGTTCTTTTCAATAGAGGGACTTTCCCCCACTAGTTTGTATTTACATTTCTCAGACTAATAGGATTTCAGAATTACACAGGACCTCAGGGACCACCCCAATATCAAAGGACACCCTTGTAACATCACTGACAAGTGGTCACGAGCCCCATGAAGAGTTCAGAGGAATGGGGACCTCCACCTTGCAAGGAGACCCATCCTACTTTGGGACAGTTCTAATTCTGAGAAAGTTTGTTTTCCCCCTAGAGTCAAACCTAAATTTGCCTCTGGGAGATTGTATTCATTGCTCCTGGTTCTGTGCTCAAGGGCCACATGGAACAAGTTTATGTTATTAAACATTAGGGTAGTATATTCATTTTTTTCTGGGCCATACTTTACTAATCTGTTTTACACAATGCACTTTTCTCATTTGTTTCATTTAAATATACTTTTCTATTTTGTAACCAACACCAAAACTTTTTGATGATGATGTTTTTTTGGTAATACAGTTTGAGATTTGGTAATACTTAACCTCCTTCAGCAGCAGAGGGTTTTAACCTGGGGTTGGTAGACTTGGTTTTTTAAAAAATATTTTCATAGCTGTATTTCATCATCATTGGTTTCCTTTGTAATCCAATGTATTTTATTTTATGTATATAAAAGCATTATTCTGAGAAGAGGTCCATAAGCTTCACCAGACACTGCCAAAGGGGTCCAAAACACAAAAATGGTGAGGAAATCCTACTTTTGTGGATAAAGTCTCTGACTGGGAGTCAGGAAAACCTGGGTAGGCTGTGAGCTTCTTGAGAACAGGCACTATGTTTTGCCTTCCTTTGTACCCTTAGCACTTAGCATGGTCGGTGTTTAATGAATGCTTTTTGCCTGATGTGATACGAATAGGGGCAAGTCACTTTTCTCTGAGTCAGTTTCCTTATCTCTAATACTCATTCTTAAAAAACACAGAATTAAAAGCGCAGCAAGAAAGAATAATGAAACCCATTACCTGTTTTCATAAAATCCAGCCGTCATCTGACAGGTGGAGAAACTACTCAGTCTGGTTTCATCTGATGTCAGCCATTCATAGTCATCCTAGAGACCTTAGAAGCATCAAGGGGGACTGTTGTTATCATAAATGAAACATATCAAGACATATCAAAAATTGCTTATCCCTGTTGAACATGACACTGTTCCTTTGAGCAGGAACCCCTCCCCTCTGCAATATCCCAGGCCAGTGGTGGCCTAGACCCTCCACTGAAAGGAAACTCTCTGCCTCTGTTCTATTGTTGGATAGCTCTGTTGTAAGAAAATTCTCAATCCTCATCCTTCTTGATCTTTCTGCAGAACTTGGCACTATTGGTTGCCTTCTCCTCCTAGAAACTCCCTCCTCTTTAGAATTCCATGACATAATTCTCTCCAGTTCCTTTTCCCACCTGTCTGACCCCTTCTTCTTAGAGTCCTTTGCTGGTCCTCCATCACTGGAATGCCCACTAAAGGGGGGTGTGCCCCAAAGCCCCATGCTAGGCCCTCTCCTCTTTTTGATTGATACTGTCTCACTTGATTATCTCTTGAACTCCCATTGGTTCTGTTTTCATCACTATTTCCAACCCTAATCTCTCTGCTGAGCTGCAGTCATGAATTTTCAGCTGCTTCTTGGTCATCTTGGACTGGATGTCCCATAGGCATCTCAAATTCAACATGTCTAAAACAAAACTCATCATCTTTCCCCCTAAACCCTCCCCACTTCTGGGCTTCCCTGTGGTTGTCAAGCTCACCACCATCCTTTCAGTCTCTCAGGCATTGTCACCCTCAGGGTCATCCTTGATTACTCAGTCATCCCGCATATCCAGTCCATTGCCAAATCATGACTTTTCTACTTTCATCCACACACATAGCTACAACCCTAGTCCAAACCCTCATCCTCTCTTACCTGGATCATTACAATAGTCTTCCAACTTGTCTCCTAGCCTCAAATCTCCCCCCTCTAATTTATCCTCCACTCAACCGCCAACATTATTTTTTCCTCAATTGTAAGGTTTGACTATGTCACTCCCTTGCTTAATGACATCCAGCAACTCCCTATTGCCTCCAGGATCCTCTTTTGTCATTTACAGCTATAACCTGCTCTCTTAGTACCTTCCCATTCTTCTTCTACTTTGCTCCCATCCCACAGAATGATCCAGCTACCTGCAGTTCCCCAAATTTCATCTCCCCTTTCTATGCCTTCACACTGGATGTCCCCTATTCAGGTATCAGTGCTTTGCCCCCTGACCTCTGCCTCTTAGATACTACTGCCAGTGTCTTCAAGACACAGCTCAAATCCTACCTTGTCCTTTTATGGGAGGCCCTTCTGGCCTTCTTCTTACTCTCCTCTACCCTTCCATTTGAGCTGCTACTGCGTTCCCTCTCATCTCTTCTGTATATATGTTATATATACTTCCTTAGAATGTGTTCCTTGAAAGCAGGGACTTTTTAACCTTTCTTTGTATTTCCAGTACTTAGTGTAATGCCTAGTATACAGTAAGTGTTTAATAGGTTCTTCTTCACTGACTGACTTTCTATTGAGCCAAACTCTGGCTCCCACCTGTTGTTTTTTCGACATCTTCTGGAGCAAAACACGTCCAACCTTTTTTTCCAAATGCCAGTCCTTCAAATATTTCCATACAATTCTAGGCTTTAATAATGTAGGGTTGGAATGGATCTGAGAGATCCATTCATAGGATAGACAAGCCTATTATTTTATAAATAAAGAAACTTGGGCCTCAAGAAGAACAATGACTTGCCCAAGGTCACAACCCAAGGAAGAAAGTAGGAAGGTTTCTATTTAAGTCCACGTCTTTTGACTACAGGTTCCATATTCTGCCCTCCTCGAGGCTGGTTGGATGATATAGTCTCTAGTGTCTTACCTGCCTTGCTCAGCCTTCTTTAGGTATGGTCTCTCTTATTAGTGTTGTTCTGAAGAGATAGATGGTTTTCAGAGTATCCCAGTCATGGTTTGAATAGGACAGAGTTTAGTGGGACTTGTTGGATGTACAGGTACAGGTTGGACTAGTTGACTTCCGAAATCCCTTCATGTTAAGATTCTGGAATTATCTTTTTTTTAGGGGGGGGGTGGTACTGTGCTTTTATAAATGTAGCCTGTAGAATTAGTTTCCCTGGCTTCCATATTTATACCAAATATTGTACTAAACATTTTGCAAATGTCATCTTGTTTGATCCTTATTCTTGTTGAGGTGTATATATATATTTAATATTTTTAAAATTTTAGACTTAAATGCTAAAATTTAAATACATAATAATAGAAGAAAAATATTATAAACTTAAATATAAAATAAGAAAAGAAAAAAGTCATGTGACCAGCAGAATGTGAGAGGATTCAAAATATATATTAAACATAGATATTTATATATACACATATATACAGGCATATACATATAAACATACTTTTCCTAGCAGATTCTTTTTTTTAACATTTGTTTTAAATGTCACCCTCAGGGTCATCCTTGATTACTCAGTCATCCCGCATATCCAGTCTATTGCCAAATCATGACTTTTCTACTTTCATCCACACACATAGCTGGGAAGGAGGCATTTCAATATAGGTTGTACATGTGTATGAAAACGTTTCCATAGTAGTTATATTGTGAAAGACTAACTAAAATTCCCTCCATCCTATCCTGCCCCCCCCACTTATTCTATTTTCTCCTTTGACCCTGTCCCTTTTTAAAAGTGTTTGCTTCTAACTACTCTCTCCCCCAATCTGTCCTCCCTTCTATCATTCCCCCTCTTATTCCCTTTCCCCTACTTTCCTGTAGGGTAAGATCTGATTTAATTTGATTTTAATTGAGTAGGTATGTTATTCCCTCCTTGAGCCAAATTCAATGAGAGTAAGGTTGACCCATTCCCTTTCACTTTACTGCTCTTCCCTTCCATTGTAACAGTTTTATCTTGCCTCTTTTATATGAGATAATTTATCCTATTCTATCTCTCCCTTTCTCCTTCTCCCAATATATTCCTCTCTCACCTCTTAATTTTATTTTTTAGATATCATCCTTTCCTATTCAACTGATCCTGTGCCCTCTGTCCATGTATACATGTACACACATATACAAACACTCATATATGTATTTATATACACATATACCCTCCTACGCATAAATATATATTTATATATACATGTAAACTCATATATTCCCTTCAACTATCTTCATACTGAGAAGTCTCATGAGTTACAATTATTGTTTTTCCATGTAGAAATGTAAAAAGTTAAACTTTAATAAGTTCCTTATGATTTCTTCTTCCTGTTTACCTTCTTATGCTTCTCTTGCTTCTTGTATTTGAAAGTCAAATTTTCTGTTCAGCTCTGGTTTTCTTGTAAAAAATTCTTGAAAGTCCTCTATTTCATTGAATGTCCATTTTCCCCTGAAACATTATACTCAGTTTTGCTGGGTAGGTGATTTTTGTTTTTAATCCTAGCTCCTTAGACCTCCAGAATATCATATTCCAAGCCCTTAGGTCCCTTAATGTAGAAGCTTCTAGATCTTGTGTTATCCTGATTGTGATTTCATAATACTCAAATTGTTTCTTCCTGGCTGCTTGTAATATTTTCTTCTTGACCTGGGAACTCTGGAATTTGGCTATAATATTCCTAGGAGTTTTCTTTTGGGGATCTTTTTCAAGAGGCGATCAGTGAATTCTTTCCATTTCTATTTTGCCTTCTTGTTCTAGAATATCAGGGCAATTTTCCTTGAGAATTTCTTGAAGGATGATTTCTAGGCTCTTTTTTTTCTTATTATGGCTTTCAGGTAGTCCAGTAATTTTTAAATTGTCTCTCCTGGATCTATTTTGCAGGTCAGTGTTTTTTTCAATGAGATATTTCACATTGCCTTTTATTTTTCATTTGTTTGGATCTATTTTATAGTATCTTGATTTCTTATAAAGTCATTAACTTCCATTTGCTCCATCTAATTTTGAAGGATTTATTCTCATCAGTGAATTTTTGAAATTCCTTTTCCATCTGACCAATTCAGCTTTTTACAGCATTCTTCTCCTTTTTGACTTTTTGGGCCTCTTTTGCCATTTGAGTTAGTCTGTTTTTTTAAGGTGTTATTTTCTTCAGTCAGGCTATTGATTCGCTTTTCATAATTTTCTTGCATCATTCTCATTTCTCTTCCCAATTGTTCCTCCACTTCTCTTACTTGATTTTCAAAACCCGTATTGAGCTCTTCCAAGCCCAGTAACCAGTTCATATTTTTCTTAGAAGCTCTTGATGCAGGAGTTTTAGCTTCACTGTCTTCTTGTTCCATGTTATGATCCTTTTTGTCCCCAAAAGAAGATTCTATGGTCTCATTATGCTTCCTCTGCTTGCTTATCTTGCCAGCCAATTACTTGACTTTTGAGCTCTTTGCCACAGTAGAACTCTGCTTCTAGAGTGGAGAGAGCTATGTCCCAAATTGCTGGGGTTTTCACAGCTGTGTCAGAGCTGCTGTCAGAGCTATGGGGGGGCACCCTTTCTACAGCCACCACAAGCTCTGGCACACTGGCCACACACCCCAGAACCACCACCCAAGACTGCACAACCCAGGTCCAAGTAGGTCAAAGCAACAGTGATTACCCTCTGAATGGTCACTTGGTCCCCCTGTGATCTGTAGTCCAGGAGCTCTGGAGGCAGCCACAGGGCAACAGCTGCAGCCACCATACCTCCACCACCTCTTGTCCTGGGGGCAGGGGCTGGACTGCACTCTCTCTCACTCAGTTCCAACAGAGTTCCCCACTGACCTTTTACTTTCCCTTTGGCATTTATGTGTTGAGAAGTCTGGAAATTGTCACAGCTGCTGGTGATTCACTCCTTGAAGTCTGCTCTGGCCAATCTGTGCCACTGATTGGTGCCTCCCCAGGTCTAGGCCCGCTAGGCTCACGCGGGACTGTGCTTGGCTCCCAACGTGGTATGGTATACCCTTCCTATTGGCCTGCCAGGATGCCTTCAGCAGGACATTTGTTTCTCTCTGTTACTTTGTGGGATCTGTAGCTTTAAAATTTGTTTAGAGTCATTTTCTTACAGATATTGGAAGTGGTTGGAGCGGGAGCTCAGTCAAGTTTCTGCTTTTACTCCTCCATCATGGCTCCGCACCCTCCCTAACAGATTCTACTCCGCATCTTTACTTTTTTCTTGTTGCTCATAATATTTCTCCTTGAACCAGAAGTTTCAGAATTAGACTATAATATTCCTCTAAATTTTTCTCATGGGATCTCTTTGTGGTGGTGATCAGTAGATTTTTTTCTATTTCTACTTTCCCCTCTTGTTCTAATGCCTGAGGACAATTTTCTTTAACTATTTCTTGTATTATTGTATCAATTTTTTTTATCATAGCTTTCAGGTACTCCAATTTATTCTTATGTTTTCTCTTCTTGATCTGTTCTCCAAATCAGTTGTTTTTCTTATGAGATGTTTCAAATTCTCCTCTATTTTTTCATTCTTTACATTTTGTTTTATTATTTCTTGATCTCTTATAACTTTGTTGGCTTCCTCTTGCCCAATTCTGATTTTCAAGGAGTTATTTACTTCCTTAAGTTGATAGCACCATCTTCTGGGTAACATCAGGGTTCCAGATATTGTTCAAACCCTTGATATCCTCCCCTCTTCCAAATATTTTGTAGATTAATTGTTCTGTGACCCCAAATTGTGTTACCTTCAACATGGATGTTTACTTTCTTTTCTGCTTTATTCCACATGTTCTTTCCATCTTTGTTTTCTTTAGTGCCATTACTAATTTTTCAAAGGAATCCAATTATATTTAAGTACAGTTACAAAAATATTTATTATCGAATTCAAAGACCCCATGTTAAGAACCTCTGGTCTATGGTGATATTGGCTCTTTTATCCATTTCCCAACTTATGAGACTTAACAAGTGAGGTCTAGTTGGAAGCACCGCGACTGCATGCCAAATCTGCTGATTTTTATTCTTTTGTTTAATATGATTAATATGATCAATTAATTTTTATCTTTGTGTTAAGTCATTGATCTAGCTATAATAGGCAGCTGAAACAGAAACAACTCATTTGTATAAATAATCATTTCTGGCAATTAAAATATAATCAATATTTTCCTTTTTTATGATGTTTTTTGATGCTTGACACATCCAACACCACCCAATTTCCCAAATCTCTTCTTTAAGAAAATATTCAAGATATATTAATTTTGGAAACGAATTTGAAATTATGTGAATTATGTGACCAAAGTGTCGCCGCCCTTTGACTTAGAAATTCCACTTTTAGGAATATGACGCAGGGAAGTCAGTGATTAAAGAAAGGTCCCCCAAGGCCCTATACATACCACAGGTATTTATGGCAGTGCTTTTTGTCATGGCAAAGAGCAGGAAATAAAGCAGATGTCCACAAGTTAGGGAATGGTTAAACAAATTGTGGTAAGTGAATGCAATAAAGTATTACTGTGCTCGTAGGAAGTGAAAAATATTAAACATATGAGAAACATGGAAAGAAACTGATACAAAGTCAAACTAGGAAAACAGTCTATACAATGACTCCAAAAATGTAACAACAACAGTAAAATGATAGTAACTGAATGTCATGACACCATATTGACCCAGTTTGGTCCCAAAGACGTAGTTTGAGAAAGGATGTTTCCTCACTTTTAGGCTGTGGAACATGGTATATAAAGTCAGACTTTTTCTAGATATTGATTGGTTTTAATTAATTGGGTTTTTTCATCATTTAAAAAATCTTTGTTATAAGGGACCTCTCTCGAAGAGATTAAGGTGAAGAATATGTTGGGAAATGTAAGTGATATAATGCAAAAAAATCAATGAAAATTATTTTTATTTAAAATATTTTTTATTGATTTGTTTTGTTTTCCCAGCGCTTAGATTTCTACCTGTGTTTTACTCCTTTTCCTCTCCAGGGAGCCATCTCTTATAACAAATTATTTTAAAAAAACAAATAGAGCTACTCAGTACATTGAAAAAATCTGGCATATGCAGTGTTCCACACCCACAGATTTCCCCTTGCCTCTGCAAAAGAGCAGGCTTAAGGTGGCTTCTCATACCTCTTCTTTGGGACCAATTTTGTCTATAAAAAATTTATTTACAAAAAGTATTGTCAGGCTTCTGTATTGTGTCTAATTTTTTACCACTCTTGTTTCTTACTCCTAAAGCTTGTTCTTGATATTTGATAAATTTGATAAATAAATAGGTTGAAAAAATAAAAATACATAATTAGGTTGATGGGTAATAAATGAATAAAGATAGGAAGAGGGATAGGGAGATTGATCAATAGAAAGGTAAATAGATTGATAGATGAGTAGATCAATAGACAGACTAAAACAAATTAGATTTGCTCATCAAAAAAATAGATAAAACAAATAACCCAGTATGGAGGACCCCCACACACCCCATCTGTTCTTAACTATAATAATCCCACTTTGTCTGTCTCTACTTTAACCTGTTCTCTCATCAGTTTTATTCTTTCATACACTCAAGTCTGTCTCCTTATTTAGGGAATTCTCTCCTATGATGCACATGGCAGCTCATCATGCCTTGGCCATCCTGTACCTATCCTTAAAACATAACAGTTTTAATCAGTCAAAATTCAATGTTTCAGTACCATTCTTAACATTACTTTGCTTTTAACTAAATTATTGAGAATCACATTTTGAATTTGCATGTTTTGATTCTCTGTTCTCAAGCCAGTCTGCCCTCTGTTGCCTCTCTTGAGCAGGCTCCCTCTCGGAGCTAGAGGAGATTGCAGATGATATGTATGTAGCCTGGCTTCTGTCAGAGCTGGAAATCCCTTCAGTGACCTCCATATACCCCTGGTAATCCAAGGAAAGGGAATCCACTTCCTTCCATAGAGTCCACCTGAGCATAATTACAATTATGAGAAAATTTCTTCTTACTTAGAGCCACTGTCCTTCCTTCCCCTCCCCAATCCAAATTAGAGCAAGTTTAATTTTAGGGCATACAAAGTATCTCTCTCCACTCTTTGTGTCTCCCCTTTGCCTTTTCAAAATGGAGATATCTGATGTGAACCAGGTCATTATCCTCCTTCCCCAGGGCAGATGACTAAGCATATCTCAACCTGACTTTTTGAGGGAGCCATATTTTGGAGGGGAGGTATTACATACTATTTTAAAGCACAGGTGGCCTGTATGACATGCTGTTGTTACATGATGTAGTTAACCCTTCACATTTCTTCATATACATTACCCATTTTCAGAGAACTTGTATACAATTTCATGATACTAGACAGCAAGTTAGACCTGGGTTCTCTTCCCAATTCTAAGTGATTCACAATATGACAGTGAGACAGTCATTTACCCCTTTTTGAGGAAGAACATGATCTGTGCTCCTTCAACCCAGTTCTCAGACCAGGGATCTCTCTCTTTTCTCTCCCATTTTTACTGCCATCTATGCCTTTATCCAAATCATTGATTAAAAAATAAAATGTCAGACAGCACAGGACCAACCCAGATCCTTGGGGCACCACGTTAGCAACTTCCAAATTCATTTAGATCCATTATCTTAATGGGATTCCATCAGAAGCAAACAAAAACAAACTTCTGAGACCAGACAAGGCAGGTATTCTATGTCTTCCTTTAGGGATGAAGAAATCCCCAAGAATGGAAAGAGCTGTTTTAGCAAGTAATAAGTTCTCTAGAACAGTAGGTCTTCCAGCAGAAACAGCAAAACTGCTTTTTTTGAGATGCTGTAGATAAGATTTATGCTTCTGGTTAGAGGTTGGACTAGGTGACTTGTGATGTGTTGACCCATTAAAGATCATATAATTAGTGGTACAAAGGGGAGCTAAGCCCTTGTCTTTCCAGTTTCAAATCTAAGACTCAGACTCTAATATACCACCTTGATTTTTTTTCTTCATTTCCGTAGCATCTACTGCCGAGGGTGTGCCAAACCCATCTGTTGCACCTGTGCCCTCTTGGACAGCAACCACAAGGACCAGTATTGTGCCATCAGCTCTGAGATCCAACAGCGGCAAGAGGAGTTGACCAAGATCACTGGGGACCTGAAGACCCAAAAATACACCTTCAGTGAAGCCCATGAGAAGATTCAGGTGGCCATTGGCCAGCTGGATCAGGTGAAGAAGGATACCGAAGAGCTGATCCGTTCTCGGGTCCAGATCATGGTAGAGCAGATCCAAGCCAAGGAGAAGGAGCTCCTGGAGACTGTGGAGGGTCAGTACCAACTGAGCCACGAGCAGATGGCAGGCAAGCTTCGGCACCTGAACAGCATGCTTCAGCGCATCCAGAATGGCGAGCTTTTGGTGGAAAAACTGCAGCATTATGCCTCAGACCAGGAGGTCCTGGAGATGCACACCTTCATCCGGGAAGCACTGGAACACCTGAACAAGGAGAAGCCTCTGAACCACCAGGATACAGTCCACATGGAAGAGTTTGAAGATTGCAAGGCCAAGCTCCAGGCTCTGTTTACACGCGTCACCAAGGAGAAAGGTAAAGGTGATCCAGAGCACCCCAGATCAATAGTAACAAGGCAACCTTTAAGCAAAGAACTGGGGGTATTTAGGCTGGAAAGAAAGAAGACTTGGGAGGGAGGGTGAGGTATGCTCACTGTCCAGGTGTTTGAAGGGCTGGCTTGTGATGGCAGGATTATCTCCATTCTGCTTGGCCCTAGAACACAGAACAAGGAGCAGTAGATGGGACTTCCAGGGAGGCAGATTTTGGATTCTTATGGGAAAAAACAATAACTACAGTTAGAGCTGTCCAACTCCTAAATGTCAGAATCTGAACTCAAACCTAAGACTTAACCGCACTTTCTGCTAAATGACACTGTCCTAGGGGGAGAAGCAAGCGCAGCTGTTAAAGCTCTACCATTAAGGCCTTCCCCTGCCCCAGCTTTTTCAGTGAGAACATGTCATTCTGAGAGCCCTGGAAGTTTGGTAGCTGGACAGGGCTCCAGGCAGACCTACCTTGGAGGGCGCTTTACAGGCAGTGACAAAGATCACCCTCAGGAGCTCTTGGTCTCTTTACAAGCTTGATCAGATGTCCCTTCTTCCACAGTTTTGGAAGCTGTTAACCTTGAGAAAGAGGACAATAATGAGGAACCCATGGAGCCCACCACCATCACCACAGACAGCGATTCGGTGAGATGGTCCTTGAGACCCAGGGTGGGAGGGGGGTGCATAAGGAATGGAGACCACCAGTCTTCAAAATGAGAATTTTCCCTTGTTTAAAATGAAACCTGAATACATTTCTTCCCAAATATTTGCCTCCTGGGGAGGGGAGAGGAAACTTAACACAAGACTGGCCTCACTCTGTAGCATAAAGGAGATGGAAATGAAAACAAAACTTACATATATAACTCAGTTTCCTTTGGTTTCCTCTTTAAGCCAATTATTTTTAATAGATCAATTTTATTTGAGAAGCACTATGGCAGAGGAGATGCAGAGTGGGCCTTGGAAGCAGGAAGACCCAGGGTCAAATCCTGCTTGAGTTACTTACTAGTTAGTTATGTGACCTTGGGCAAATCATTTTAGTCACTTTCTCTGCCTCAGTTTCCCCACCTCACCAGTGGGGAGAATAATAGCAGCACCTACCTTACAGGGCTGTTGAGGATCAAATAAGATAGCATGTACAGTGGTTTTCAAGCCTGTATAAGTACTAGCTATTATTGAGGTTTGCAAAATGTGCAAGTGACTTTCTAAGATAAAAGTTATCAGTATGTCAGAAATGAGTGAGTTTGGGGTGGGGGAGAAGAGGCCACAGATTTAGAGCCACAGACTTCAGAACTTAGCACAGTGCCTGGAACACAGTAGGTGATTAATAAATGTTTATTCGGTCAACTAAGATCACACAGAGAATAAGTAGCAGGGCTCAGATTCAAACCCAGATCTTCTGACTCCAAACAGAGCCTTCTTTTATTATTCCATCATTAGCTAAAGCTTGGCCTGTCTGTGGGTGCAGCTATAATTGCACAAAAATTGGGGTCTCTTAGCCAGGTTTTCCCTGTCAAGAGGAGGAGAAGCAATTTATCTGTATCTCCAGCATTTAGTTCAGAGTCTCTTACATGAAGTATATGTTTACTACATGCTTTTGGATTTGGGATGGAGTGAACTGAATTGATTTGAATTGCATGGAGAAATACTAGCTCAGCATTCAGCCTTTAGTCTATGAATTTCTTTCAGGGACCCCTCTGTGCTCAGTCCTTGCTAAATTATGCTGGAGGGGAGACACGAGGAAGAAAGAATGACCCCTGACCTACTGGAGTTTAGAGGTTGGGGATGCAGGGAAAGGGTTAGGGAAATGGGAAGGGGAGATGTACAAAAGCAAAACAGTAATATTCTGGAAAGACTAGATGGAATCAAGTACTAAGCCAAGCAGCTTAAACAATTAGACAACAAAACTCTGTATAATTCATTGTTAGAGATTTTCTGTTGCAGCTCTGTTAGAAAACATGGTAGCCTGCCTCTTGCTTGCAATGGCCCTTCCCATCCCCCTTCAGCCTTAGCTTGTTTGATTATTGTGTGATTGTCTGATTCAGACACAGTGATGTAGTAATTAAACCTTTTGGATCATCAATGTCTCACACACACACACACACACACACACACACACACACACACACACACAC
>NW_027187353.1:5264044-5305000 GCF_028583685.1 Petaurus breviceps papuanus | reverse complement strand
CACACACACACACACACACACACACACACACACACACACACACACACACCCCATACACACACAAGCAGTTTGCAGAGGACCAATTTGGAAGGGAGTCCTTGGGCAGCAGAGAAAAGCAGAAAAAACACTAGATCTTAAATCCAAAGCCAGAACCATAAGATTAGAATCACAGAAGCCAAACCTGGGAGGGATCTCAGATAAATCTGACCTGGAGGGACAAAGACCTCACCCCCTTACCTCCTCAGGGAGCAGAACTTAGCTGTCTAATAGCCACAGCATGAATTATGGATTCAGAAAATGTTAGTCAGTCAATAATCATTCATTAAGCTCCCACTGTGTGCTATACATACTCTGTTAAACAGTGGGGATATGCAGAAAGGTAAAAATCAGTCCCTGCCCTCAAGGAGCTCTCAATCTAATGGGGGAATCAACTACAAAAAACTAAATACAAACAAATTATAGCCAAGATAAAATGAGAAATTGTCAAAGGAGAGAAGGAGCTAGAATTCAGGGTATTGGGACAGGCTTCCTACAGAAGGGGAGATTTTAGCTGGGACTTGAAGGAAGCCAGGGTGGCTGAGAGGCAGAGCGAGAAGGAGCCTTGAAGCCCAGAGAGTAAAACTCCCACATTTTGCACATTCAGAAGCTACAGCCCTTTTCCCCAGGTCACCCAGTTGGTTAGTGGCAGAGCCCAGATTTGAACCCACCAACTTCAAGTCCAGAACTGCATCATGGGTCAGAGATACAATGGCAAGGGAGAAAGATGCTCTGTAATGTGGCCAAAAGGGAATATGACCCTGTAGATAGAATCAAGGCAGTATCTCATAGTGGAGAGAGGAATGAAATTGGATTAGAAAAGACCTGAGTTCGAATTCCACTGCAGCCACTTAACCAGCTGTGTGATTAGAGGCAATCCATTCATTTCACTTCCCAGATACTCAGTTCTCTCCTCTGAAAGATGGGGATAATAATCAATATTCAGTTTCCAGAACAGGATTTGAGGAAAGCAGTATAGGAATGTTATTTTCTGATTCCCAAGCCTGTCCACTCTCCATTAGTTCATCTTCCTCCCTATAAGAATCCAGAGCCCAGTTTATGGTCTAGGAACACTTTAGACCCCTTTCATACATATTGTTGGCTTTTTTTCCCCAATTTTATAGCAAGATGAGAAGAAGTTGCAAAAACAGGGACACATTACAGAGAATAAGACTGAAACAGTAAGAAGCCTTCTTGTCCACCCCTCCATAAGAACCTCTTCCGCGCCCAAAACCAGCTTCCCATATTCATCCTTTGCCCCTCAGGTCCTCGAACTGTGTGGTCCACAGAAGGGAGCAGTAGCTAGGTTGTGGGACCAAAGAAGAAAGGGTATTAAGGTCCAGTTAGGACCATGGATCAGTGGGAAGAGAAGGAGTTAGGCCTGAGGATATCTGGGCAGGAAGATCAGAATGTGACTTTAAGAGAGCCAATCATCTGTCCCCCTTTTAAAAGCCCCCCAGCTCTACCCTGAACCCACTCAGCCCACTGGGAGCTTGATCAAGCTGACAGTGTCTTCAGCATGTCCACTAGGAAAAGGATCCCTCGAGTTTTCTGTCCTGGTTTCAAGAGCTGCTTGGGATACTGTAAGCTTAGCCACTGAAGGCCAGCCACAGAAGGGATAAACCTGTGACTTTAGAATGGGGTTTGAACTGAGCTGTAGGAATTGTCACAGTCACTCCAACTCCTGTGACCCTCCCTGGATGCTGAGGTCAGGAGCTGGGGCAGGGAGGCAGAAGTGTTGATAAAGCACCAAGAACGTGCCCAGCACAAAAGCAGGCAGAAGGAGAAGACAATACAGACCATGCTCTTGGAGAGTAGCTCGTAGCCTCATTTCGAGGGACAAGGCTTGACTAGATATAAAACAGAGAAGATGGCGACAGAGGGTTTTCAGTGTCTACTAGTGGTATTGGATTTTAGAGGAGGGAGAGGTCCCTGAAGGCTGGGATGATCAGGGAAGTCTTTCTGGAGGAGGCCAGGTACATAAGAGCGAGCAGGAATTGGATAGTAGAAAGGAAAGAAAATATTAGAAAACCATTCCCAGAACAGGGAAAACAAAGTGGGGAAGGAAGCCTCCCCAAGCCAGGCTTCCTGTCACCTTCTCCCTTCCCCTCCCCCCTTCTCTGGGCCCCTCCAGGTGACTAGACCATGTCTCTCTGTGCCCTCTCTTCCCCTCCAGCAGGGGCAGAACCCTAGTGCCCAGTCAAGGAAGAGGAAATCATCCCATGCCAACAAAATAACCTCACGGAAGGTGATCAAGAAGGAATATGGGGAAAGCGGAAGACACAAAGTGTATAAGGTCTTCAGGCAACCCCAGGCCAGCACCTCGGGAGCGAACCAACTTGCCAAGATTGGTGCCACTCACAACTCAGTGAACCCAGCCCCGGCTTCTGAAACGTGTTCCACAGCAGAGCCCAACAGCGGCACATGCTCCGAGGAACTAGGTAGGCAAGGTGAGATAGGAGGGAGGAGAAAGAAGCAGGATATGATGTGGTTAATACTCTCTCTTGCAACGTCTGGCGGCCCCTTCTGAGTCCAGGGACCTCAGTCATCAAGCAATAATAGTAATAAAACATTAACGGAGCACTTTGAGGTTTTCCAAACTCTTCTCTCACAACTACACTATGAGGTGGGCACAGGGGCGGACTTGGAAGTCAGGAAGACCTGGGTTCAAGTCTTGCCTTCCTTGGGTTCTTAATAGCTGTGCGAACCTGGGCAAGATCCTTAATTTCTCCCAGCTTTAGTCTCCTCATCTGTAAAATGGATAGCATGTACACCTCAGAGAGTTGTTGTGAGGATCTAATGAGAAGACATTGAAAGCGGTTCCCAAACCTCAACATGCTACAAAATGCTACAAAAATCTTAGATATCATAATCATCATTATTATTATTAATTTCTATATGTTTACATTCATATTATATATTATTGTCACAGCTGAGGAAACTGAGTCAAAGAAAGGTTCTGTAATTAGCCCAATTACAGCTGATCAGTGTCAGAATCCAAACTGAAACCCAGGTTTCCTGATTCCCAAGTTCAATGCTTTCTCTTTTCCAGCCTGTTTGCCAGGTAGGTTCTAAGCCACCTTGCCTCCTGCCATGGGGAACTCCCAGGCTAGTTGGATGATAAGGTTCATAGATATAAAATGAAGACCACCACCAGCCAATCCATGGGCAGGGGCTGACTGTGGTTGCAAGAGGAAGATGAGAGGGAATATGTGTGAAAGCTCAGGAAGGGCCCCCTGCCCCAAGCCGGGCTACATATGTGGCCCTTTAGTGGCTGCTGCACTCCCAGGTTGGGAGAGATAGAGAGACCCAGTCTCAAAAAAGGAAAGGCTCCCCCGGTTCCACTCCTTAAGGCAGAAGTTAGTATCTCAGGTGAGCCTTCTAAGGGGGTCCTCCGCCATGGAATGGAATGGAATGGAATGGAATGGAATGGAATGGAAATCTTTGATAAACACCAGATGTTCAGCCTTTGCTTCTGTCCCCCAAGGGTTCATGGTCATTTCCAGCCTTGAAGACATCTTCCCTTCCCTCTCATCCACCTCCTCAGATTCAAGCATGGACAGCTTCATCCACTCAAGTCAAGAATATGGAGGACAACAGACACCACCATCCCATGGATGTTAGAAGGCCTCTGATCCAAGGTCTCTACCAGGTGGTCTTGTAGGGCCAGAGGGGGATACAGAGTCTACCTTAGCCCATATCTGGAGACTGGTCTTCCTCAGAGAGCCCTCATATATATGGAGACTTTTATCCTACTCTTTCTAGGTCTGGGTCCTTCTCTACCCTCCTCTCTAGCCTCTGAGAAAAAAATCATTTGTTTACACTCCTTTTCCTATACCCTGGTCCTTTCACTCAGCTCAGTGAAAGGCAGCTTTGCCCTTCAGACCAAAGCATGGAAAAGTTGAGGTGGCAAGACCAGTTCTAAGGTCATCGCAATAAACTGGATGAGGTCTAATAAGAACCTTAACTAAAAGCAATAATGAAATGGGGTAAAAATGGATTGAAGAGACCAATGGAAGTCCAAAGGCTAGGATCCCATGGTTGATCATCCATGGGGCATGAGGACTAGGAAGGAGTCTGATAATCTGAAGGCTTCAAGCTTGGTTGCCTGGGATCATGGCAGTCCCACTGACAGAAATCCCAGACTTCCAGCATCAACTCTCTCAAAACTCTCGAATTCACTCATCCTGTGTTTCTGGTTATTCTTGCTCTCTAGCCTACCCTGGGGCTACAGGCATCCCCTGGCTCCCCATACTGTTCAGCTTGAATGAAAGCAAGTCAATATAGCCATTGTAATATTGGTATGTCATTCAACTATTTGCAAATATAAGCCTTCTTTGAACACGGTGACATTCTGGCCTGCTAAAGAGACATCTCAGGTGTCACCTAAGACCAAGGCAGGGGAGTGGGGATGGAAGAGAGAGGGAGCCGAAAGTGGCTTTTCTTTGCAAGGCTCCAATAATAATTGGGCCTCCTTGCTACTGCTGCCCACCAGGCCCCTAGGCTGGCTCTGACCACAACTTTTATCATTACTTACTCTTCTGATTTGGGGCCCAGTCAAGAGCTTTGGAGGAGCACAGGCTACCACCTCCGACTAACATAGACAGCTGTGAATAACCCACTTGCCACCATGAGGAGATGAGGAGAAAGACCTGCGACCAAATCCCAGCAGTCCCATTAACACACCACTCCTCCCATCCTCAATCCGGCTCTAGTGAGGGGCATCTCACTCCTTCTTGAAGCAATCCCACCCATGCTCTAATCTTTCTAATCTTTCCGAGGTCATTCTCGATGTCCAGCTTGACCCACGATACCCAAGGCTTCTTAGGTAGTGCAGTAGACAGAGCGAAAACGTGGAGCCAGGGAGACCTTGGCTTAAATCTTGCTGCAGAGACTTACTGTTCATGTGATTCTCTTTCCTTCTCAGCTTCCTCGTACCTACCTCACAGGGTTGTTGTGAGGATCAAGTGAAACAGCTCATGCCAAATACTTTGCTAACCTTAAGGCTCTCTATAAATTCTAGCCCTTATTGCTTAGTTTTTCCGCAGACCTCCTCATGTATTAGGAACCAGTGACTTCTGCTATTTGAGGAAATCTGGGGGCATCCCAAGGAAATGCTCCTTACAAAGTGCTGGGCACTCCCTGTGTCCTGTTTCATTTTCTTCCCAATGATGGCACTCCATGATTCTGGCCACAGTGATAAGTAGGGTACCATCGATCAGTCATCAAACATTAACTGAGGGCCTCCTGTTGGGAGGGAATTTTGAAGTCTAACACCCAGGCTTCACCCTCAAAGAAAAGTACAATGCCCAATCAAAATTCAAAATCAGAAAACACCTACTGGGCACCCAGCCTGTTAGATCTCAGGAGCTGTGTGTGGTGCAGAGATTAAGACCAGCTGACTCTTGCCCTCAGGGAGTTTTCCATCTAGTAGGGGAGAGAACAGATGTGTCCAAAAAATGATCATAATTTGAGTAGGATGTGATAAGTTAAAGGAAAAAGATCAATGATCAATGCCTTAGGGGCAGCTAGGTGGTACAGTAAATAGAGCACCAGCCCTGGAGTCAGGAGGACCTGAATTCAAATCCAGCCTTAGACACTTAACACTTACTAGCTGTGTGACCTTGGGCAAGTCACTTAACCCCAATTGCCCTGCCTTCCCCCCTTCAAAAAAAGCAAAATAATAATAATAATAATCAATGCCTTGAGTGCTTTGCTCTGTATAGCCTTGCTAATCTCTTATCCACTATAATTATTAAGATAAGAAATAAATGTGTGATTTACAGTAAGGACATAGTCCCAGGTTAAAAAAAAAATCTGTGTGTAACTAAACTATGATGTAGTCCCAGGGAAATTCCTGTGTTAACTAACCTTAGAAGTGTAATGAAATCAGTACAAAGTGTGTACGTTAAGTATGTGACCATAATAATCATACCTATATATTATTTTTCTATTAAAATGTAGTTGTTTGCCCTGTGCTTCTGATTAAAAAGCACCCTGGTTTTCTCAAGAGCCTGCCTGAGTAAAAGAAAACTGATTTGTGCAGTAGCAAGCTTTTTTTTTTTTTTACCATACATGAATCAAGAAAACTAAATAACTATAAATTTTGTATCTTGGGGTCTCAGACCATACTGGGTAGACTGTAGACCGCACCTTTGTTTTTCTTAATAAAAGTTGGTTTTTTTGCCCAGAAAGGCTTCCCAGTTTCTTTTTTAATTCTTAATTTAAAATTGGTACCTGCAGACAGAATGGATGAAAGCAAGGATTGGACTCCACCTCCTAGGAGCCTCTAGTTAATGCTCTGGGTACTACAGACCCGGTTCCTTCTCTGGGGCATCCTGGACCTGGACTCCTCTCCATCCCTGATCTTCTTTCTCTCTGGGCTCAGGTAAGCCTTAGGAAGATCCTGTTTTTCTTTTCCCTTTCTCTTGCTAAATTTTTCATTTTAATCTCTCTCTGGTTTCCACTTAAAGAGAAAATTAAAAGTGTGTGGAGAAAGATTTTGCAGCATCAGAAACCAGGCAACTGAAACTTCTTTTTTTTTTTTTCAGAAATTAAGAATAAGACATGTCTATTGCTCCTTAAAGGGCCCCTCTGTGTAAGTGCAATCCATGTTTTGTGCTAACCCATAGCCAATTGGTATTTCACTTATGTCCTTTCTTTTGGCTTGACCAACCAAAAAGAAACAGGTTGTAAAAAAAAAATGGACTTTCAAAAAGAAAAGTCTTCATAGAAGATGAGTCTCTCTTTTCTCTCCCTATTCCCAGTGCTGGTCACATTGAAAGTTGTAGAGACAAAAGATAGATAATAAATAATTTGAGACTAAATTTGTGACTAGAGATTCTAGTTCACTGTAATGTATTTATGCCTTTTCTTTTGGCCTTCTAAAGGGAAAGGAAAGTCCTAAAGATAGGAAACTAAAATATAAAATTGATTAGAAACTAAATTTGCAAAAAAAAAATACTTAAATGTTTCTCTCTTTGTTCTGTGTTTGTCTATCTGCTTTATTTGACTAGTGCCAGAGTTTTAGACTTTTTTTGCTTTTTGGAGGGCAATTGGGGTTAAGTGACTTGCTCAAGGTCACACTGCTAGTTTTTAAGTGTCCGAGGCTGGATTTGAACTCAGGTCCTCCTGATTCCAGGGCCGGTACTCTATTCACTGCACCACTTAGCCGCCCCCAGATTTTTAGATTTTAGATGAGAGTTTAGATTAGGATTCTCTGAGTAAATCCTGTTGAAAAGGACATCTGACTGTGTAAAAAGACAGATATAGGGAAGTGAGCTTGAGTCTGTGTGGGGTATACCACACAAACATAAGACTTATGAGGAAGGGTTGATCTCTGAACAACCCAAGAAACAAGCAACTAGGGCCCATACTTAACAACATACTTACAACATGTAAGCTGTCTGATCATACCTCTGCTTACATCAACTGTGGTTAGGGCAGTTAGTGACAAAGTATTACCTTGTCATTTAAGTAAGTAGAACTTAGAGTAGGGATTTAGTCAGGATTAGCTTTGGTATAGGTGAGAGGTGTAGCAAGGAGATTAGGTTTAGCTGCTGATAGTAGCAGCCAGTAATGTCAAGGCTTTAAAAGTAGTTGTAATCCTACATAGAGAAGACATGAATAAGGAAATCTAAAGGAGTAAAGAATATTGTAGAATTACTTAGCGATGTTGCAGTTCACTAGATAGGGATTCACTCAGTTTAGGCAGACATCAGCTTAGTTAGACGGGGTATTATTCAGGTAGAGTTTTCAAACTGGCACTTGCCCTTGTTAATTGTTCTGTGTGTCAATTGTTCTGTGTGTCGTTTTACTGTTTTCATGGAGTTGTTAAACATTGAGGAAGATTTCACAATAGGATTTAACAAGACATGGGCCCTTGTTTATTGTCCATAGCTCATCTGTATGTTCTGTCCTAATTAAGTTCTTGTTTTTATACTGTTTTAGTCTTTAGCCAACTATTCAAACTATAAATTGGTTAAAAAAATTACCGGTGAACTGCTTTTCTCTTTCTTCTCAATTCTTTGTGATCACGTTCTGTACATTAAGAAACTCTTTAGATTAGTTGTTCAAGCCTTAGAAATAGATGGGTTTTTTCTACTTAGAAACATTTAGAATAGTTATTTCAGCTATAAACCTTTTAAAACTAACTACTAACTCTATTCTCTTTTCTTACTTCCTTGGGTGCTTTGTGATCATAACAATCAACTCTTTTTTTTGCTCTGTTGTGGTCCCAGGATGTCTGAGGAAAATGAACCTATCATCTCTTTCTCTCCTGTGCATGTTAGAGAACTACTTGGATTAGCTACCCATGCCATAGATGTATTAGATGTATCATAATCATATATTAATTTTTCTTCTGAAATGGTAGGTGAACTTTTTCCTCAAGGCATTAAAAATAAGGAAGCTGGGGCGGCCAGGTGGCTCAGTGAGTAAGAGCACCGGCTCCAGTGTCAGGATGACCTGGGGATCAAATCCGGGCTCAGACACTTAGCACCACCCCCAGTGTGGTGGCCAATAACTGGCCGTGTAACCTTGAGCAAGTTACTTAAACCCGATTGCTTAAAAATAAATAAGGAAGCTAAATTTAGCTCTCCTCCACACCTGGAAACCTCAGAACTAAGATTGGAAACAGTAAGTGAGAAAAGACAGCCAAGTTGGGGGGAATTGCTCACCACCTTTCCCTGAAGATGATCCAACCCAGACCCCTAAACTTCAGGGGATCCTAACCTCCTGGCAGATGAGAATATAGTTGTTCAAGCAAAAAAAGGCTCTGGCAGAGAATTCTAGAGAGTTTCAGGAAATTAGGTGAGAAAAGAAAGAGTTCTATGACCGCCTGTGCAGAGGAGCTACAGGTTGTGTAGTACTTGACCCTCAACTCTATGGAGGACAAAATCATTAATATAGCTTTTGTAAGTTAGGCATCCTCAGAAATCAGAGGATTTTTTCATGAATAATTGCCTTGGGTGCATGGGAAGAATTTTAGTGAGCTCAAAGCCATAACTCTGTGTATTTTTTAAAGGGATAAGAATGAAAAAGAAAAGAAACTGAGTAACTGGGACCCTAAGACTCTTGCAATAACACCTGCACTTGAGTCCAAAGCAGACAAAAGCAAACCCTTAGTTTGTTTTTACTATGGGGAAAAGGGTCACTGTGCTAAAAAATGTAGAAAGAAATAGATGAGAAGCAGAGAAACCTGAGGACCAGCCCAAGACAGGTTGAGTTTTCTTCACTCAGTTCTGTGATAAGGAAGAGAAACTTTAGATCTCCCTAGATACTATTGACTATTCATTTTGTTCTCTCTCTCTCTCTGTATTTTTAACAACTAATATTACTTATGCCACTACTGAACAGATTCCATCTGAATTGAATGGAGCTGATTTTTCTAATAATATAAGGCTTTTAAGATCAGCCATGCCTGTTACTTGAGATAAAAGGTGATCCTCTTCCATCTGAACCTTTGTATCTTTGAAATTATAATTTGGACATTTAAAAATCATTGTTGTTTAATTGGCAGAATTAATGATCTATCACTTCTGAAATTATAATTAGGATATTCTCAAAAGTGATGTTGTTTTACCTATTAATGTTCCTTGTAGAAAATTGCCACCCTAACCAACAGTTATTATTACTGTTTTCCAATTAAAAGCTCCCCAAAGTTAAATTAGTAAAGAATGGTTCATTTGAACCATCTATGATTGATAAAGGGATTCTAAAATATCTAAATCAGCCTCTGATGGCAACCTCTCTAGTGCTCTCTATGCTATTTATATTCTTCTATGCTATCTTTGTGCTATTCATTCCTATGCTATTCCTAGGTACCTAAACCAGATACCATTGTCTCCACCATTCCTGATACAGCTAAATTGCATTGCTGCTATTAGCTCAGCCTTTTTCAGTTTTCAGTCAGTGAATCTGTCCAGTGCCTGTTTGCATTCACCTGGAAGGGGATTCAACACTGCCCGAATGAAGACAGAGACAGCTCCACACCATACTTGGAGGTACAAGTTACTGTGGACAGTATATTCCAACCTTTGGTGAAATTGTTAAACCGTTAACTGCTCTAACTACAGACTCAGTCCCAGAACCTCTCCCTCTGCTGTCTGAACATCTGGTGACTACTGAAAAGATCTCTACTCTAGACAACAGCTCTGAGCCTTCTGGATTATAACGGGCCTTTTTGATCTTTGCCCATGGACAAAAGGGTGTATCTGAAGTGCCCCTCCAGGACCTCAGATCATCTCTTTGGCCCACAGTCTATGGCACCTGACTCTTGTCCACTGGCTGCTGTCCACTGGGGAGTACCTCCATGTCCTCAAGCTGTATAGCTGCTGTTCTCTCTTAAGAGAATGGGCTTTGTGGTCTGCTTCTTGGCTGCCAACATACCATGCTATCCCCTCGTAAGATAAACCTCATCTTGTCGGACGTTAGAAAATATTGCCATCAAGAAACAAAGACAATTGCAAGAAAAAGTTGAATCCCTGAGAAGTGCAGTGTGAAACAGGTATCTGGGATATGGATGGAACAGGTATGGATCCCTGGAACTGGTAAGTCCCTAAGAGATTTTACCATTAAACTTGCCTTTCAACTCACAAAGGGGGGACATTTGGGGAATGGTGGAGACAATCAACCCCATGTGGGTGACCCCAGGTATCTCTTAGGTAACTGATCTTTTATGTGCTTCCTGTCACACCTGTCATTCTTATAACCAGGATTCTTTTGAAAATGTTGCTTTTGGAGATTATCCCTTGGCCTATCACCCCATTTGGTCATCTCCAAACTGACTGTTAACATGCCCAAATCAGGTATTTACAAACATTGTCTTGATATTGTAGACCAACTCACTAGATGGATTGAGGCTTTTCTCTCATCTAGGGCTACATCAGCTTCTGTTGCCAAGATTATACTTAACAATGATTGCCCCCAGATTTGCCCCCACAACTCCCACCTTCATTGACTTAAACCAATGGACTCATTTCACAGAGTTTTAACTCAGGTTTATTCCTATCTTGGTGTTAAACCCTGCTACCACACCCTGCTACCACACCCTGCATCACCCCCAAAACTCAGGGCAGGTTAAAAGGATGAATAGGAGCTTAAAACTATGACTGGGATACTTTGTAAAGAGATTTACCTAGGCTGAGGGGGGAATTAGGGGAAATTGCATCTATCTAAATTGATCTAAATGTTTTAACTGCTAAATTTATTGATTGGAATGAAATCACAAAATTTGTAAACTTAAAATTTGAAATTTAAATGAAATATGAATTTGAAATGACATGTATACCACCTTTTAAAAATTCACCTTTTGAGATTTGAAACCCTTTTGACAATTTGAATGAAATATGAATTCAAAATTACTTGATATACATAAATACCACCCTTTGATAAATTTAAATGAAATGAGATTTGAAATTATATATACTATATAAATCTGATAAATTTTTTATTGAATTACATCTAAAATATGAAATAATTACCTTTTGAAATTTGAAAAAAAAATTGAAAGCACAAATTGAAATACCTTTTGAAATGCTTTTCCCTTTAGGAAACAAGCTAGAGGAGAATATGACCCAATGAATATTTGTTAGTTTGTTTTTAGCAATCTCACTATCTTCTGGCACCCCAGTTCATAAGCTACTAAAGGAACTTTAGCCAAATGACATCAGTTTAGTCACTTTAATAATTCAATAGGGAAGTGACCTCTCTAACAACATTTCACAATATCTAAGAGATTTCACAGTAGTAAGTATATTTTTAAAAGCATATTTTTATATCATCCATATTATTATCTTTGGTATGTTATCTAACCCCAAACTCAAAATAGTTACAATGTAACTTGAAAATTCTCAACCCAATCCATTTCTGATTCACTGATGGCAGTAATTAAACCTCATTATTCTTATACTAAGAAAGGTTAAATAATTTGCCAAAATCACACAACTAAGACGTGGCGGAACAGTTCTTTATTATATCAGTGCATTTCTGCTTTATTTTCATTTTTTTTTTCTTTTCATGACTTTAAATTTCCTACTTTTACACTTATTTTGAGATTCTCATATTTAATTTTAGCTGCATACCCATTTCATTTGTCTTCTTTCCCTCTACATTTTATGTATGTTCAGAGGGGAAAAAATTCTTTTTCAGGTTTAGTTTCATACTACAAATGTTCATGTGTTGTCTTGTTATTATAATTTTATTTAACACTTAGATCATTCATTACTATATTTCATGTTGGTATTTCTCTTAGATTTGTCCGAAAGAAACAAATTGAAGTCGCTTCCAATTATTAGGTATTTTGTTTTTCAGTTAGCCTTTCCTTTAATGACTATGATAATGTGCCATTTGGAACGTCTACATTTAATCTTGATAGTATTCCATTAACTATTGCACCTTTGAGCAGTCAGAGAGAAAGGTCACAGGGTAGGGGGAGTACTTCCAGTGTGAGAAGTCTTCCATCATCTAAAGTTCTTGTCCTCTACCTGCTTCCTTGTTTTCCAGTCTTTTTACAATTTATGCCCCTCTATACTCATAATTCAGGCATACTGGTCTGCTTGCTGAGAAGGGGAAGGGAGATATATCGTGATAGATTGAGGGGTTGGTAGGGTCAAGTGAATTTTTTTCCAAGTAGGGGAAAACCTGGTATGTTTGTGGACAGAAGTGATGGGAGGGGAAGGCCTTGATTATAAGGGCAGTCTACCAGAAAAAGGAAGGGATTAGACCCATGGTATATGTGGGAGTTGACCTTGGCAACGAGATTGAAGTATAAAATGGAAGATACTTTCAAAGACTTTTGAGATATAGAGAAGAGGTCAAGAGGGACCCATCAGGTGGCCTTTATTTTCTCTGTAAAGTATGAGCAGAGTGAAGGAGGTTGTATAGGAGAATAGAGGAGAGAAGAGGAAGTTTGGAATAACAGCTGTGATAAGCATAATAGAGAGTCGAGCAGAGAGGAGTAAAAGAATTGCCTTGCTGTGGTGAGAGCCCAGTTGAGATCAGCTTACATAAATTTTGGGTGGACCTGGTCTGTAGAGTGCTGTGACTTCCTCCACTCTGTTTTGGTACCACATGAGTAAGAGCAAAAGAGGCAAATGGTAGGAGTAATTTAGGGCTCGAATTTGACAAGGCATAAATACTGGTAGGATGAGGGGGTAAAGGATCCAAAAGGAGAGAATTGTGTAATGACAAACTGGTCAACTATATTGGCAGAATTCCAAAGGGAAGAAAGTGAAGCCAGAGTAGAGATGATAGTGTGGGAGGGTACCAGGGGATAAAAACTGGAGGCGATGGTGAGAACAAAGAATAAGTTTTAGAGAAAAGATGAAATAATAAGAAATTATGGTCAAATAAAGGAATTTCAGAATTCTTGGTCATAGAAATGGAACACTTGACAAAGGAAGATCAAAGTTGTGACAATCCCAATTTATGGTTCAGATGGAGTTGAAGACTAGGTCATGGGAGCAGAGGAGGCTAGGGAACCAGAAGACTTGGGTTTTTGGAGGAACATTAACACATATCTTGACATTGTCTTGTATAGGGGCAGAGTTGGGGTGGAGAATTGCCTAATGACAGAGAATCTGGATTGGGGGATATATTTGGGCAAAATGAACCTCAAAGGAAGAGAAATAACTGAGTGATAGAAGCGGAGGAAAAGTCTGCAAATGACAAGGAGTAGCAAGATGCATTTCAGCTCTTCCTTCTATACCAGTGTCTTGGGGCATATGAAAGAAGATGCAACCAGGACTGCAAAGGAGGGGCAACTAGAAGGTGCCATATTCTGAGACAAGCCAGATTTCTGCAAGTGCTAAGAGGTAGAAGGGGAAGGAGTCAAAGAGGTCCCCAAATAAAAGGGAATGTGGTAATGATGTAACGGAATTCCATAGAATACCATGGAAGGGACAAACAGGGCTGGTGTGGGTCATGGAAGGGATAGATGAGTTTAAGATGAGAGAAAGGGAGTTTGGGACTGGGGGGATAAGGAAGCAGTTCACACGTAAACCACTGGGGATTCCATTTCACTGGGCTTGGGTGAGTAAAAAGCTGGTGGGAATTTTCTGTCCAAAGGGAATTAGACCAGTCAGAGTGGTGATGAACCATAGCTCTGCTCATGATAGCAGAGGACTGCAACACTTGGTGTCCTGTCTCCGCCTCAGCCCATCGCGATGGCCATCACCTCACTGGGTCACAAGGATGGCCATGAGGAAGGTAACTACCAATCTATGACTTCATCCATATGTTCAAGAGAGTTTCCCAAGGCCTGCAGATTATACAATGTGCCCAGAGTCACACAGGAAAAAATGTGAGACCTAGAAAGATCTCCACGAAGTAATGCCAAGCAGGAAAAAAAAAAACGGGAATACACTTATCAAATCGTGTACAACAAAAATGGAGATGGAAAGTCAACCAAGGACTGCCAATGAAGATGAGAGAGACTGAAAAAATTAATTATGACATATTACATACTGAAATGCATTTAAATGAAAATAGTTGCAAATTAAGTTTAATTGGGAGAATTGATGTTTAATGTTACTTATAATAATAAAGTTTTAAAATTTTAAAATAAAATTACTGAAGTTGCCTTCAGGAGAGACTTGGGTTTATATCAGTTCCAGTTACTTACCAGTTAGTTGTATGGTCTTGGACGTGCCATCCTCTTTAAGCCTCAGTTTCTCATCTGTGCAATGGGGTTACAGGATCCCATAAGTCAAAAAGGGAAGCAGAAGTAAATAGTCAAACAAGGAATCCTGATGGAGATTAGAGAGAATTATTGAAAAAAGAGTTATGGCATATTATGTGCTGAAATGTGTTTAGATGGAAATAATTGCAAAATGAGTTTAATTGGTAGGATTGATGTTTAATATTGTTTATAATAAAACATTAAAACTTTAAAAAAAAAAACGATTGTTGAACTTGGCATCAGGAGAGATTTGGGTTTAGTCCCAGTATCAGCACATAATATTGAAATGACCTTGTACATGTCAACTTCTCTGAGCCTGTTTCTTCATCTGTAAAACAGACATAATAATATATTTGCCACGTACCCCATAGGGCTGCTGTGAGTGCTTTGTAAACTTCATAAAATTTGTAAACTTGCTGTAGAAATCTTATCCTTTATATAAGGTTTCACTAAAATTTTTAAACATCACTGTTACTTATATGTGGTTCACACCCTCATGAAACCCTCCCTCATAACAAATAAATACAGTCAAGTAAAACAACATATCAACTGTGCCTGAAAATGTTTGTCCCTTTCTGCACCAGGAGTTCACCTCCTCTTTGCTGAGAGGCAAGAGGCATGTAATGCTCGAACCATCCAAGCTTCTGAAGTCACAGTTGGTCGCTGCATGGATCACAGTCCTGAAAGTCTCTCAGCATTGTTTTCCTTTAAATTGTTGTGGTCATTGTGTGAATTGTTCTGGTCCTACTTACTATGCCCTACCTCGGTTCCCATAATTCTTTACATTCCTCAGAGTGGTCATTATGACGCAGGTGTAGTCTACTGTGTAGATCTATGCCCTTTGTTCAGCCATTCTCTACTCATTGGGCACCTTGATGCCCTCACCATGTTCTCCCAGCACACTCCCAGGACTTACTGACTCCCCTTTCCATTTTGCAGATAATGCAGTTGTGGTAATCAGCAGCTCTGAAGATTCTGAAGAGAGTGAGGTGAGCACACTGGCTAAGTTGGCCCTTTCTGTCTTCCTTTTTCCATTTGTTCTGGGAGCTCCCATATTCTTTATGGAGGGGAGCAAGGAATCATTCCCCTCATCCTTCTATTAGCCATGAGACCACACCTCCCCTAACATGTCTGGAACCCTACACCTATATCCAGAGGGTCAGGATCTCCCTATTAAGTCAAGAAGACTCCTTGAACATCCATGCATATGCCCAGTGCTGGAACCCTAGGGGTCAGATCTCACAGGCTGTTCCTTGTTTCCATAAGTACGTCCTTTCCTCCACTTTTGATTTTCTCAAAGATTCAGCTTTTTTCAGAAGGGTTTCCATAGCCACACTGGCTGGGAATTCTCTAGGGCATGGGAGGGTGGGGAATGAGTGGCTATTTGGGAGGATGATTTTGTTGTTGTTGTTGTGAATTGGAAGCTGCCTTCAGTAACTAGCTGTGATGGAGCAGGGGATTTGTGAACAGAGCCCTGTGCCTTGTATCTGTTTAAGAGCTGGGTCTTGTGGTTGCAAAGAATGGAAAACTAAAGGATTGCTCATCTTTTGGGAAATGGCAGAACAAATTATGGTATATGCATGTAATGGGACGGTATTGTGCTGTGAGAAATGTTGGAAGGGACAGTTTCAGAGAAATATGCCTCTGAACTGATGCAGAATGAATTGAGAAGAACCGAGAGAACAATTTATACTCAACAATAGCATTGTAAAGACAAACGACTTTGAAAGACTTAAGAATTCTGATCAGTGCAGTGACCACTCACAATTTCAGAGGATCCATGAAGCATTTACTGGCAGAGATGATGGACTCGGGGTGCAAATTGAGACTTTTTTTGGACATAGTTAAAGTGGAATTGTTTTTTGCTTGACTACTTATGTTATCAGGTTTCACTTTTATTTTTATTTTTTTGTAATGGTGGAAGTGGAGAGAGGAAGAGAAAATAGATTTTTACAGCTGAAAAAAATAAATCTTGAAAGATAGTAAAGGAGCTGAAACTGAGTCTTGTGAGTTAACACTTGTGGCTTGCCCTGAACAATATCAGAGCTTGGCAGGTTAGGGTGAAGGGCAGCACTAGGTAGCTTTGTGAAAGCTTCATGCATGATGACAGGCAAATAGACATGTATTCGACTCTGGGTGGGAAGGAAGCTATAACAAGCCGTATTTCTACTTGAGCACCCCTGAGGAAGGGTGAGAAACAAGATGACTTGGAGCTTATAAAATGCCTGGTTTGTGAGTACTTGGAAGGACAAGCAGTGGGCCACCGTGGCAAAGAAGTTTTTTGTGAGTGGAATCACCATCAAGTTCTCTATAAATTAAATAGACTGACCCTCCGATGACGGACAGTCAGTCTTTCTTATGGTAGAACCTGCCATAATTTGAAGTCTTCTGACTTACGGGTTAAGAGAATTCAGGATGACCTTGGTGCCCCAATGAGGCATCAGAGGAGAGCTTTAGTAATCTCAAGTCTCTTCTTCATAAGCCAGTCAAGTAACCTTCTTGTCCTCTGCACTCCCCCATCCACATACCTTGTTCTGGCTCTGTTCAGGATGTTGATGGATGGATTTGTTTTGTTGATAATTTTTGTTTTTATATGACAATCAACATTTCCAGATATACCCATTTCCCCCCCTCCCCAACACACAGCTAGCCTTCTCTTTAACAGTTAAGCAAAACTAAGGTACACCAGGCACGAAACATTCCACACCCATCGTCCCCCACCCTCCCGCATTGCTCTGCAGTGAAAAGTGGTGGCACACACCCCTTTCTGAGCTGGTGTCACAGTGGCTTCTGTGTTTCAGTCCTCCAGTGATTTCGGGGACAGCAGTGACTCAGAAGATCTTGTGGAGTGCACAGGCAGCACGAGGGCCCCCCCCAGCCACCCCATCGATAACTTCAGAGAACCCAGTCAAGAAAACAGAGCTTTGGTATTCTTTGACCTCAAGGTTGACAGCAAAAGTGAGTCTCCCATCAATACCCCCTTTCCTCTTCTGGTCTCATATCCAGAGCCCCAGGAGATGTGGATAGGCCAAATGGGTATCCGTATGTCACCACTAAATGTGGAAAGGCAACCAAAAACTGGCCCTGTGAGATGGTTATTCAGCCAGCTGATGCTTGCGCCTTGCCTTCAGCCCAAGGGTCCTGGAGTTAATTTGGGTCAGGACTTCTGCCTTGAGGGAAGAAAGTATGTCTGGATTCCAATTTCACAAGTCAACATTTTCACAGGACCAAGGGTTAAAGCTGGGAGGGACCTTATGGAATCATCTGATCCAATCATTCCCCTTCTGGAAACTGATCCCTGGAGATTTAAGCAATTTGCCCAAGGTCACATATTCGAGAAGTAGCCCAGGTGGCAGCTTCTCTGACCAAGGCTCACTTAAAGACCTTAGGGCCCAGTCCTGCCATCAGTTTGGTAGAGAGAAGAGCAGGGTCCACTGGGCCATTCATGCCCATCTCAAGACCTCCGTTTCCTTATATTAAAAAATGTGGACATTTGAACTTAGGTAGATGTTAATACTGAGAGGCAAGGCAAGTTACGCAAATGCCTGGCCTCATGTAGACATTGAAGAGGAGGAAGATTAGTTCTTCAGTTCAATCCACCTTTTCCTAAAAACAGAACCCAATCAAGAGTCAGCCAGTCCCCCGTCATCCCAGATCCTCATTTCTGTGGCCTTAGTCCAGGATCCTGACTGGCTCATCTGAACAACAAAATGCCTTAGCTTGCCTTGGAAGGGAAAGGTAGAAATCAGATAGAACCCACTCTCCTTTCCATTAAAGCCAGCTGTGGTGGCCAGCACCTGGAATGCCAGGCCAGTCTGGTCACTGTATCCAAAGGGAGACTGAATTGCTGGCATGGCCCAGAAATGGGCATTTATTCAACCAGCATTTCTTAGGCCAGTTGTAGTCAAGGCACTAACAATACTATATATATATATATATAAATTGGGGTCACAGAAAGAAAAATAAAACAATCCCTTGCACTCTAGAAGTTTACCTTTTATTGTGGAAAAACAACATGCATATAAATAAGTCAATATGAAACAAACAAAATAGTTTATAAAGAGTCTAACAAGTTGGAGAACAGGGCAAGGAGAGCCCAGAAAGGCCTTGTGTGGGAAGTGCCCCTTGAGTCAAACTTTAAAGGAAACAGGATTTTAAGAGGTGAGGTCTACAAGGCAACCTGTGCAAAGACGTGGAGGTGGGAGATTTAATACCCAATATGATCTACCGTGTTTCCCCGATAATAAGACCTATCCCGAAAATAAGCCCTCCCCTTACTGTACAAGATTCCTCTAAAATAAGCCCTCCCCCGAAAATAAGCCCTATTGAGATTGCTACTGTAGTGAAGGTGATCCCCTGCGCTACACGCTACATTACGGTACCCTCTGTATGCACCGTCCCCCCCCCCCCGGGTGAAACGCACGCCGCGCTCCGAGCTGCGTCCAATCAGAGCTGCAGCAGTGAGCACGTCATCCTGTTCTTTATTGAATTTATTATTGAATAAAGGTACTTTTTTTGTTCACATTTACCTGTTTATTAAAATTAATGTCAATGTTCATTAAAATAAGCCCTCTGGTGTTTTTCTGTCCAAAAAAAATAATAAGACAGTGTCTTATTATCGGGGAAACACGGTATATATAAGGCATACCAAACGGGCCCTTGATAAATGCTCCTTGAATGAATGGGCAGCTCAGTGATATAAGCAGTGTACAACAATGAGAAGAGTGTGTTGGTTCAAGAGTCAGAAGGCCTGGATTCAGATCCTGCCTCTGATTATTTTTATGTGATTTTCTAGATGGCCTCCAGGTTCCTTTCCAGCACTAGTCCTAGCATCTTAGTTAAGACCATCATGATCCTAAAGTGTCCATGGGCTATGATGGGGGTGGGGAAGGGTGGGCATGTAAAGACAGATTTCAGTCATTGTCTATGCACCTCTAAAGGGGAGAAAATTGAACATTTCTTTCTAAACCCTAATCTCTAAAGCAAGCCACCCAGACCCCCTGCTCTGAGTCTGGAAGGGAAGGAGCATTTATACTAGCCAGGCACTGTGCTAAGCATTCTTTATAAATATTCTCTCATTTGATTAGCATGTACTAGGCAGTCAAATAAGATAATATTCATAACATGCTTTGCAAACATTAAAGCGCCGTCAAAATGTTAAATATTATTATTATTATTTTTTACTGTTGTTGTTAATATCATATCCTCAAGCAAGGAAACCCGACTGGGGGCAAAATCAGGTTTGTAATCAGGTTCCAGGATGGTTAGAAGAAACCCCTGGGGGACACATCTGCAGTGTATCACTGATGCAAAGTGGAGATTTACAGAGGAGATGGAGCTCCCCAAGGCTTGATTGGAGGGTGTCCATCAGTCTCTTAGAAGCAGCTGGTGGCACAGGGGGTAGAACGCTTGGCCTGGAGTCTGGGAGACCTGAGTTCAGGTCTTGACTGCCTCAGTCACTTGCCAGCTGTGTGACCCTAGGCAGGTCACTTAACCTGTGTTCTCTTCCATTTCCTCAACTATAAAATGGGAATGATAACCACAGACTTGTGAGGAACAAATGACATAATATTTGTTTATTTAAAAAGTTCCTAGCCCTTGGGAGGTCCTTAATAATGGCTCGTTTCCTTCAATTAACAAACATTTATTAAACACTTGCTTTATGTTGGACCTAGTGCTGGCACAGCTTCCCCTGAAGCATTTCTCGAGTAACCTTCATCAGAGAAAGGCTCAGGGGTTGGTGTCTCATACATAAGATAGGAATCAGGAGAGAAATGGGACCTGGGATAGCACTGGCTGAGGGCACTCCCAGATGAGGACAGTTCCTCCACCAGTGCAAGTCAGCACCCTTTCTATAACTGATAGTCACAGATGGCTGCCGAGAGCACTGAGAGGTTAAGTGATTGCCCAGGACCACACAGTCAGGATGACTGAGGCAAAATTTGAAACCAGGTCTTCCTAGCACCAAGACTGGCTCTTCCCACCATACCATGCTGCTTCAAGTAGGTTTAACACTCAGTGGGTGCTTAATAAATACTAATGTGATCATCTTCCCCACCCTACCCCAATCCATGCCTTCCCCCTTCCTTCCTTCTTTCCTTCCTTCCTTCCTTCATTCCTTCCTTCTTTCCTTCCTTCCTTCCTCCCTTTGTTCTCTCCTTCCGTCTTCCCTCCTTCCTTTCTTCCCTCCCTCCCTCCTTTCTTCCTTCCTGCCTTCCTTTTCAGTTGCATAAGGAGAGTTGGGAGAGAGAGAAGAAAACTGAATAAACACTTAATGATTAAAAAAATAATAATTTTTTAAAATTTTGGAAAAGAAAAAATACTGGTTGGTTAAATGACTAATTGAGAGAGGTGATGACCCAAGGGTCTCACTTTTGGCTTCAGGTGCATGGTTTCCGAGAGATGAATTAAACACCAGAAATAGGAATAGAACTCAAGCAATTATTTCAATGTCTCTGACACTGTTCACACTGATCTTTCTTACCCCTTCTTCCCTTATCTCTCCATGTCCTATGCGTTCTGATCCTCTCTCTCTCTCTCTCTCTCTCTCTCTCTCTCTCTTTCTCTCTCTCTCTCTCTCCCTCTCTCTTCTTCCTCCCCCTCCTTATTCCTCTTCTTCCTTTCCCTCTCTCCTTCCCTCCCCCACCTCTCTGTCTCTATCTTTCCATCTCCTCCCTCCCCTTCCTCTCTTTCTGTATCTCTCTATCTACTCTCTCTTTCTATTAATTCCTCTCTCTCTTTCTCTGTCTCTCTAGCATTCTCTCTCTCTTTCTCTCTCTAACTCTTTCTCTTTCCCTCTGTCCCCCCTCTCTTCTTCTTTCTTTCTCTGTCCCTCTCTCCTTCCCTCTTTCCTGTCTCTCTATTTTTTCTCTCTTTTCTTCTCTGCCCTTTACTCTATTCTCTTCCCTGTTTCTCCTTTCTCTTCCCTTCTCTATCCTCTCTTTCTTACTTTGTCTCTTTCTTTCTATATCTCTTTTTCTCTCTTTTTCTTTCTCTCTGTTTCTCTGTCTCTTTCTCTGTTTCTGTCTTTCTGTCTCTGTCTCTCTCTTCTCTCCTTGTTTCTCTCTGTTTCTATCTCTGTCTCTCCCTCTCCTCTTTCTGTCTCTCCTCTCCTTTCTCCCTCTCTCCCTGTCTCTCTCTCTATATATCTCTCTTTCTCTGTCTCTGCCTCTGTGTCCGTCTGTCTCTCTCTTTTCTGTCTCTCTGTCTCTGTCCCCCACCCCTCTGTCTCTCTCTTTTCTGTCCTTCTGTCTCTCTCTTTTCTGTCTCTCTGTCTCTGTCCCCCGCCCCTCTGTCTCTCTCCCCCTCTCTCATTCTTTCTCTCTCTCATCCCCAGCCAAGAAGATCAGCCAGCTGGCCGCTGTAAATGGCGAGAACAATTTCCGTATCATCATTCAACAAGAGGAGGCCCTTTTCAGCCTCTTTTCCAGGGGGGTTGCCATTGAGGATGGCCTGCAGAATTTCCTCTGCTACCTCCGTTCTTCCTCCCACCCCATCCTAGCCGGCTACAAGCTCTGGTCACCCAGTCTTACTGTCTTCTTTAAGACCCTAGAAACTTTCTCAAAAAAGGGGGAGTTCCACGAGACCATCTCAGGGTTCCTGGACATTCTGCCCTTGGTCCGTGATAGAGTGCCCGGGGCCAGCAGCTACAGGCTGAAGAATCTGGTCAAGACCTACCTTTCGAGAAGCATGAATGACAACAGCGCCTTGGCCTCGGTCCGGGCCATGCGGGACCTCTGCAAGATCCTGCACATCTACCTGGGCCAAAACATCAGCCGCAAAGTGCTCTCCTTCTCTAATCTGGACTGCTTTGCTTCTCTACAGCCCCTGGTCCATGTCAATGTCCTGACCCGCACCCAGGCCAAGCTCCTTGCCCTCCGGAATGTCAGCCTCACAGAGCTGCAGGCAGCCTTCCATGATGATCCTGAGTGGGGACTCAGGAAATACAGTCGCTACTTGGCCTCTCGGAGCTCTCGGTCGCTCCCTTCCCTGCTGGGGCTTAGGAACTACCTCGAGAGTCTGCTATCAAATCCCAAACCAAAGGGAAAGCAGGCTGCAGGTCCCAATCAGGCCCCCCCAGGAAAAGCCGCTCCCCAGACCAGGAATGGGGAATGAGCTCTACTGCAGGCCTGGGGGACGGGAGGGAGATGCCACCATGTTTCTCCAAGCTCCACTGGCCATGTTTCTGTCTCATTCTGCAATCCAGTATTCTAGTCCCCAAATCCCTATTTAAATGGGCTTTTTGTATCCCTCCATCTGCTTGGTCTAAAGGCCTATGTGCAATTTCATTTGGATATTGTCCCTTTTCCTGACCCCCAGTCCAGGAGGGTTCTTTGGTAGACAGGGCAGAGATGCCTGAAAGGTGGCTCTTTATAAGACCAGGCTGGAAAGGACCTCTGGGAATATGTGAGGTGGCGGGGAGGTGGAAGAAGGGTAGTTTCACCTTCTAAGCCACAGCTCACCCCCTCCTCAAGTTCCAGCATAAAATAAACCAGGAGACCCTCTTGCCACATAGGCCCAGGTCCACACTGGAGATTATCTGTCAGAAAGGCCAATGCTACATACAGTTCTGTTCAGGATAGGTCAGCAGTCTCTTTTTGAAGGTGCTTCCTCTGCACTAGCCCAGATTTCGTCCAACAGGCCTCCTCACTTCCTTAGGGTTCATAGACTGTTGCTTAGCTCCCTCTGGTGGCGCTTCCTCACCCTCTCAGCTTCAGGCGCTTTCCACTCTGGACAGCTGTCTGGGGCATTCCAACCCCGACTGCCACTTGCCTGGGTGTAACTCCAAGTGCCTTTCATACTGGAATTGCTGCCTGTGCGTGGTTGTGGCTCCCCTCCCCTTCCACCCCCAGCCTGTCCTTCCCCCAGGCTCAGCTGCTTCTGCGATTCATTTCCATAGGTGCTTGGCTCATTTTTCTTTTCCTAGTCCATATTGACATGGGAATTGACTTAAGTCGCAGACAAGGTACCTCTCATTGCCCTGTCCTTGTAATATTCTCCCTGCTTCCTTCTCAGAATCTCAGCTCCCTTTCCCCCAGCTCCTCTCACAACTCATCTAACTGCCATGGTGTGTTGGAAATACACGGGCCCAGGAATCGAGTTCCCCGGGCACTTTTGCCTACTCTAGCGCTACTTCCTGAGTGACTTTATGCAAATCACCTCCACTTTCTGGGTCCAAGTTCCTTCAACTCTCCAATGAGAGAATTGGACCAGAATCCTCTGAGGTCTCCTCCCTCCTTAGTGGTATGTGATTCTCCAATTCTGTTTAGTTGGGAAGATCCATGTTTTCCAAAGATAGCTGTGGCTCTCTTCATGACCGTTCCTGTTGAAGGAGATGATATCCCCAAATGGATCCTTTATTTTAGGACATCTGAGTTGCAGAGATGTAGAAGGTCCTGACCATTATCCATCGATCTGGCAGCAGAGTGAGTGTCAGAGGCCATCCAACTAGTGGCTCACACTTACTGTCCTGGTAGCCTTTGGCCTTTTTATCCCAGGTGACCTTTCAGTATGCAGAATAAAAGACATGTGTACACACACACACACACACACACCAGGAAACAAGCCTTGATTGGATGGCCTAAAGTGCTTCTCTCTTAATTCTCAACTGTCGCTATACCGATGGACCCCAGTTTTAGAAAATCAGGTGAACATCTGGATTGACATTCAAGGAAAGTAAACATGGTGGTAACTCACCCAGCTTATACTTCCATTTGCAGAATTTGTCATGGCATTCTTCTATGGGGTAATGGACATTGCTGGGCTTGGATCTAGGATTAATTTGCTGTGTCCTGCTGGGCAAATCAGCTCACCTTTCTGGGCCTCAGTTTTTCCATGGGTAAATGGGCATAAAAATAATGTCCTACTCATCTCTGACTTAACATCGCAGCTATGAGAATCAGATGAGAGCTGAGCTAAGAATTGCCATGTGATGTCAGGGAGAGTTTTAATAGTGAGCTCCTTGGCACATTTAAAATAGGTTCCAAATGATTGAGAGATACTTCAGCTTCAATCAATTGGCAAGCAACTTTTAAGGAACGGAGCTGTTTGTGAAAGGCAGAGGGCACCTGCATCACAGACAGAAGCCATTTATCAGGCATTGGGAACTTAGGCCATAATTCTGTTATATGGCTTCCATTGATACTGAAATGATTCCTGGCATTCTCTGTAGAAAAGACAAGGAGCCCTCTTTCCCTCTCAGTGACCTAATTCACAGTGTGGACTTCAGTATTTAGCAATTACATTGTCACCTTGGGACTTTGTGATTTCAGATTTGCAAATACTATGTGATAATATTTACATCAAAAAAGTGGTTTACTGTTCTCTCCCTGCCTTCACATCTTAAAATAAGTCTGTGTGTCCTAAAAGCTGAGCTCACAAATGTTGACTTTGCTCAGTTCCTGGTGATTGAGAGATGTTCCCTCTCTTTAATACCCTTTTTCTTTGCCTAACCACAACCACCTCTGTAACGTGGGAGGGCAAAACATGGTTTTTAGAATAGAATTTTTCTCCTTTGGGCCAAAATCTTCACCTTGATGTTTGTAAATTATTGAAAATCTAGAATTCTTCATCTCTTCCCATCACACAAACTAGCTCCTCTTCCTGACTTCCCAATTTCTGCTGGGGGACCACCACTGTGCTGATGTCTAGAGAACGATTGCAACCACAAAGGCTGTCTTGGAAGACCCAAGTCATCTACCCAGGTCAAGAACAGACTTTAATGGTATCCGTTCCTGGTTAAGAAGTAGTCAGTGAATTCTCGTTTGGAATGATGGATGGTATATGTCTTTTTCTGCACTGATGCTTAGCAGAGGCTGCTGCCTGCATTGTTCTTGTATCCTGTTGTTCATTAGAGTAAGATTTGTTCATTTGTGCATGTACTCATCTGGCTGTCGAAGTCCGTCCCTCCTCCTTGGCCTACAGATATTTCATGTTCATATGGGGTAGGCATGGGGGAATAGGCAGCCTAAGGTGAGGGTGGGGGGCGGGGGGGCCTTGTGAACTGACCAATTACCACTGTCAGTGATCTGTACTGATTGATGCTTCTATTATGGATGCTTCTTCCTCTATTAAAACTATAATTAATCATGGAATTAGGTCATTCAGCTCCAGCTTTTATCCTGTTCAGTGTGATGTCCTCCTGGTCAGAGAAGCCTGCTGTATATCCCAAAGTTGGGAATCTTAGGGCCCCAGGGCTCCGGTATCTGTGTATCTTTGTTCTATTAGCAACATTAAATGATTTAACCCTTGTAGTGAGTGTGAGTAGTTCTTTTCCCAGAAAGAACCTGGTTGGATGAACTGGTAACAGTCACCATCCAATTAGAAACTGCAAATCGTCTTTGACCCCTCCCTTTCCTGTATCTCCCACATTCAAACAGATACCTTGCCTGTAGGTTCTATGTCCACAATTTATCTGGTTCTGTGGAGCTCCCTTTATTCCACTGCCACCACCCATTTCTAGCCTTCATTATCTCCCAGTCTGGACTATTGCCTCCAACACAGAGATAATCTCTTCTTCTTCAAGCCAGAGTCATTTTCCTAAAGCAGTATTCTGACGATACTCTCTGACTCAAAAACCTTCATTGGCTGCTGCTGCTTACCAAATAAAGTCTACACTCAGTTTGGTGTTCAGAGATTCCCTCAATATGTCCCCATTCCATCTTTGCATTCTCTTCTCACACTTGCAAGTCCTGTAAGGAATAAGACGCCGCTTGTAAGGACCATGATTTCGAAGTCTGGGTTGAAGCAGTCATGCAGAGACTCCTCATCGACTGATCTGGGTGGGATATCATAGTAATGGCATTTCTAGAAATGGAAGAGGACCTTTGAAACTTTGAATTTTCAAAGACTCTCTGGGGTCTCCATCACAACCTGATAAATGGGTCTCTTTAGGAGAGTGGCACTCAGATCTCCCATAGCCCCAAGAGCCTCCTCTTTGCTTGGAAGCAAAGAGAAAGCCTGAAAAACTCAAATCCCAGACTTACCCCAAAGAAAAACTCTCCTTTCTCTCCAAACCCTCCCTTCCCAACTTTCCTCTAGTCAAGTTCACTGCCATCTGCCCAGACAACCAGGTTCTCCCCACATGGTAGGTATCATTTTCAGTTCTTTGTTCCTCCTCATCCCACATATCCAAAATGTTGAAAAATCATGTCATTCTACCTTCAAAACTTTCCCCTTCTCTGCACTCACATAGCCACGACTTAAGTACATGCCCTCACCAACTCAAACCTGGACCATTGCAATAGCTGGCTGGTCTCCCTCCCTCAAGTCTCTAGTTCATTCCTATACATTCTCCACTCATCGGCCAAATAGATTTTTTTTTAAATTTATTTAATATTTTAACAACTAAATCTCTTGGCAGGGCATGGGAATGTACTTCTGACACTTTTAAGTTAAATCTTCATTATTGATTATTTATCCATCCTCTTCTTAATTCTAAATAATCAACAAAATAATCAAGCCCTAATTTGTAGGGTTTGCCCATTCCCAAGGTAGAAATGATTACACTGAAAAATGAACAAGTAGATATTTCCAAGCATAAACCTGTCTCTACCCCAATGCAAAAGCTAGTCTATCTATCCCCAGATTAAAAGTTTACCCTTAATGATAATCTCACCATTAACTCCACACTAAACCAGTCTTAACATAACCCTAACTTTGATAACATCTCTCAATTTAATTCTACCTTAGCATACCAAACATAGCCCATTTTGATCTAATGCCCAACATGACCTTACTATTTCTAATCCTGGCCTGAACCTTAGTTCTTACCCCCCCAAACAGAATCTTACTCCTACAGGTAACTTAACCCTTTGGAGGAGCAGCATGGTACCCTGTAGTCAAGAAGTCTTACTAAGTTGCCCTGGTCAAGAACCTTAGACCAATTAGTGCCCAATTAGGATACTCCTAAGTTTAGAAGATAAAGAATAGTTAGCTCCTGTTTCTTCACTGAAAGTTCACTATATCCATAAGACGGCAGGTTTGTGTGTGTGTGTGTGTGTGTGTGTGTGTGCTCGCACTCGTATGTAAATGTATGTATACAGACACACACAAATGACTCTGTATGCAGACATATGCATTTATAAATCAAACACTGTGTGTCTCTGCTTTGTGATAGCACTTGCACAATTATTATCTGCTGATTGAGAAAATGCAGGAAGACAGTAAGCTATGGACCAGACAATGGTGCCCTTATCTCAGAGTCCATAAAGTTATAAGGAAAAGAAATCTGACAAGAGCCTGACCAGGGTGATTTCCCAAACTCAACCACAAGAGGTCTCTGCTGCACCATTAATTCATACCACTGGGCATCCAGTCTCAAGAATTCTGGCTGGATTAGTCAAGATGGAAGGAAGAATGGGTAGGCCACACAAGTGTCTCCATGTCTAGCGATTGGGCCGAAGAGGATTCACAGAAGGAATGATCTGAGCCCAGATTGTGGCTAAGGAGGATTGGGGGAGAGAATGAGGTGGAACCCCTTCTCTAAAGGTCTTCGAGTAAAGGTTAGGTGACCACTTATTGGGGAATATTATAAAGGGACATTGTGTTCACAGGATAGATCTTTGAGGTCCTTCTGAGTTTAATCAGAAGTTGGGAATCCTGCTCTGTTCTAACTGGTCATGAGACCTGGAGCAAACCATGTCGCTTCTATAGACCTCAGGTTCTCAGTCTATAGGAGAGGGTTGGAATCTATGACTTCTGTTTTGGATCTGAGAATTTGTCTGAGTGTCTCTGGGCTCAAAGAAGATGTTCCCTTTTCCAGCCCTCCCCACCAGCCCAGTCAGAGCCTTCATTGCTAGGTATATCCCTCAAGAAATGACTCTGGACTACAAGAAGAGCTGATTTTCTTGTGCCCAAATTAAAGACTACATTTACCCCTAGAGAAGTTCACCTTATTAGATTTAGTCCAATGTCAAGACCTCCTTGGATCCTGTCAACTATGTGCTACAACTGTTCCTCTCACTTTGGCATCATTTGCAGATTTGATCAGCATACCATCTCTGTTTTCAGTCAAGCCATTGCTAAGAGGCAAGGTACTTCTTTCAAGGCTCTTTTCATATTAATTCACCCACTGTTCTCCCCCAGGTAGGTGGTACAGTTAGTTATGAAGAAAATGCTGTTCAGAGCCACAGAAGGAACCACAGGGCAAGGGACTTGGGTGCTGGTTCTAGTCCAGCTCTCCTCTAACTATATAAGCTTAGGTCTCAGTTTTCCCATCTGTCCATTGACAGAGTTGAAGTAGGAAATAAGCATTTATGATGTGCCAGACACGGTGCTAAGCTTTGCAAATATTACCTCAACTGACCTTCACTAACAACCCTGGCAGCAGATGGCTCAGTGGATAGAATGTTGAACCTGGAGTCAGGAAGACCTGAGTTTATAATGCAACCTCCAATATGTAGTGGCTGTGTGATCCTAGGCAAGTCATTTGACATCTGATTTCCTTAATCCATTGAAGAAGGAAATGCCCAACCACTCTGGTATCTTTGTCAAGTAAACCCCATGCATAGTATTGACATACTATGATCCACAGGGTTATGAAGATCAAGATGTGGCTGAACAATAAAACAACCTTAGGAGGTGGGCACTATTATTATCCCCATTTTACAGTTAAGAAAACTGAGGCAAGCAGTGTTTAAGTGACTTGACACAGGTCATATAGCTAGTAAGTATCTGAGGCTGGATTTGAACTCAGGTCCCCCTGACTGTAGTCACAGCACTCTATCCACTATATCACCTAGCTACCTCTCTGTAAAGAGTTCATAGGATTATATAATTGTAGACTTAAAACCAGAAGGGGCTTTCGAAGTCATCTAATAGCTTCCCATCACAGACATGGAAACTGAAGCTCAGAAAGGTGGAAAGACTTGGCATCCAAGGTGACACATGTTCTAAGTGGTAGATATGGAATATGAACCTGTGCCTTCTGCCTTCAAGCCCAGTGCACTTTCCACCCTGAACCAATGGTTTGCAATTATTTTTTCTAAAGCCATTCCACCCACCCTCTCTATGTGTTAATGGTGGAATTTCAGGCAGCAGAAGCAAAATGAAGCTGTAATCATGGTCTTTCAGGAAGCAGAGGCAAAATGAAGCAGTAATGGCAGAATTTGGGCCCCATATTAGACTTTGTCCATAAAATCCTTCCTAATATTCTTCCCCAGCACACTGTGTAGGCAGCCATCCATGCTGCCAGCAGGTAAAGCTTCCATGTCGATCAGTATGGGATTGATCTAATGAGCCATGGGTGGGCTGCTGCATTTCAGCAGAACATTTGACAAAGTCTCTCTTATGTTACTGTTGTGGATGAGAAGATATGGAGCAGAGGTGTCAAAGCCAGGGCCCAGCCACTGGAACCAGATTAAAATGTAATTGGGAAGTGTTTAACAAAAGAAATAAAAATATAATATTACACAGATAATATTAATTTGTGACTTTCTAAGTCAATGTGTGGAGCATCTCACTGAGTCTGACATCACTCATCTACATGGTTTGGGTGGGTTCAGAAGTGGTGAAGTGATTGGCCCAAACAAAAATATCAATATCAGGTCAGTTTCTAGTGGTGTGCCACAAGGATCTGTCCTTAGCCTTGGGTTATTTAACATGAGGATCAATTACTATCAAGAACTATAACTATTATCAATCAACTTTACTTGGAGAAAGGCATAGATGACCTGCTTATCTGATCTGAAAAGGACACAAAGCTGGGACTGATAACCAACATGTGAATTTACAGGGACAATATCTAAACCAAACTTCTTAGTTTAAGATAATAAACTTATCCAATAAGACAAAAGTTGATAGGGATGGATACAGTGGCATGCTGGTGAAAATTTAACAACCAGCTCTTTGGGGGAGAGGGGTGTACACCCGATATGCTTTTAAGTAAAATCTGTATTAGTAACATTTTCTCAATCACTTTCTTAATTCTAGACCAGGGGTGAGGAACCTGCAGCTTGGAAGTCATTTTATTAAGAGGATTCGTTCTGTAAAATTTGAATTCGGTCAAAGGGCTGCACTTGAGGACATAGAGGGCCACATGGGGCATTGAGGCCACAAGTTCCCTACCTCTGTTCTAGATGATCAACAAAACAATAAATCAAACCTGGATTTGTAGCCATTCATCAGTTTTTGTGGTGTAAATGCTCAGGTGGAAAATTTAACAATTGGCTCTTGCAAGCCATTTCAACCTGGCTCCAGCATACTCCTAGAGAGATGTAAAGATAAGAAGCTGCTAAGTGACAAGGTGAATAGAGTGCCAGAACTGGAGTCAGGAAGACCCTGGTTTCAAATCTATCCTCAAACACTTAGCAGCTGTGTGACCCTGGGCAAGTCACTTAAATTCTGTCTGCCTCAATTTCCTCATGTGGAAAATGGATAGCACCTACTTCCAACCTTTCCAATCAGAAAAGGAAATTGACGTCCAGAGAGGACAATCAATTTGCCCAAAGTCATACAATAAATTGGTGGCAGAGGTCCCCTAATTAATAATCCTGAGTTCTTTCTACTTTCCATTTCCCACTTTCTTTAAAATATACCATTCCATTCCCTTCCTTCCTTCTTCCCTCCCTCCCTCACTTCCTCCCTTTTCCCTCCCTCCCTCCCTTCCTTCCTTTCATGCTTTTCCTCTCCTCCTCTTTCCAATTCCTGCATCTCTCTCTCTTTCTCCCTCTGTCTCTTTGCTTCTCTACTTTTGTCTCTCTGTATTTCCCTTTCCTCTTCCTCTTTCTCTAGGTATCTTTTTCTGTCTCTTTCTCTGTGTCTCTTTGATTCTCTGACCTTGTCTCTCATCCAGTTTGTTAGAAATTTTACCAGTGGGGCTTCCCTTCCCTTTATCTCTCATCTTGTATGGGTGTCACAGCCTCCAAATCATCAAGGCCAGAATGATTACCAGCATCCCCTGCCCCCAGTACTACATCTTACCAAGCCGGCATGGAAAGGAAAGTCATTTTTCGGAGCTAGAAGCACAAACAGGGAGGACAGGCTTGGCCCTGGGAGAAACAAATAAATCCGTCAAGTCCCCAGCTGGCTCTGCAGATAAAGGTCTATTGTAATGAGGTTTCCTTACATATCAGACACACTCAAGTTCACCCTTCCCATCTGCTCTTCCTCTTCTTTTCCCAATAAGGGGAGGCTTTTGGGGAACTGTGAGGAGGGCATTAAGGAATCACATCCAGGCAATACCTTTGGAAAAGGGAACCAGCCTCAGAGGAGAAATCATATTAGCATGGAAACAAGAAAATGAATAAGAAAGAGTTTAAACTAGGTGGCACACTGGGTAGAGTTCTGGATTTCAAATACTGCCCCTGACACTTACTATCTATGTGACCCTGGGCAAGTCACTTAAATTCCATTTCCTCATCCATGAAACAAAGAGGTTGGACTTGATGCTTTCAAATCTCTCTTCTAGCCCTATAACTACAATCCTGTTAAGAGTAATGATAAGCATAATATGCTAGCACTGATTTATATGATACTTTATATTTCCCAAGGTCTTTTCATACCCATAGGCATGGGAACATCGCTAACCCTTGGTGAGGGTAATCATTCCCCAAAGAGGTCAGGGCAGTTATCTCATATTGCACACAAGTTAGTGACAGGGTCAGAGCTAGAAACCACATCTCTTGATCCCCGTTGTTGCAAAAGAGAGTAGATGATACTGGGTAGCTGTGTAATCATGGGGAGATTGCTTGAACTCTCTGAGCCTCAGTTTCCCTAGCTGTAAACAGGGATAATAGGTTGTGCCCCCTTACAGGATTGCTGCAAAGTCAAATGAGACAATTCATGTGGATGTATGGAGTTGAAACCAACCATCCAGCTCTGGTACTTGGCATTTTTTATTAAATCTACCAATCAGAAATGGGTATGAACAGAGTCTGCATATCTTCTTGGATCAATCAAAGCTGTTATGTTAGAGACTAGGCCATTCCCTAAGCAATTCTATAAAAGGGACAATCTATGTTAGAATGGGGGAAGAAGAGAATCTTAAGCCTGGACATAAGAGACTGGATCTTCTGTAAACATCAAGGCTGAACTAAAAGGAACTGGAAAAGAAAGCCCTCCAAGTGATAGGAGAGAAGAGACACAGACAAGACTACCCCACCCTCTCGCGCCCACCATGGAGCTCCTAGGAGCTCACTTTCATCCTTCTATCTTAGCCGGAATGATTAAGCACTAATCTTGGACAGGAAGAAGCAGGTAACATATGGTAGAATCTGGGACCTTGGAGCTGGAGCCCCTGAAAGGTCGCAAAAGGACAGAGAAAAGGTCCATGGCAGCCCCAGAGACAAGCTGCAGACCACAGAAACAGCTTAGGAGATGGAGCCCCTAGTTTGTGGATGCTGGAATAGCTCAGACCAAATGAAGGGCTTCAGAGCAGGTGAGATTCCTGGAAGATGACTCAAACATAATGTCATACTGTGTAGAAGTGGTGGGTGGTATGGGAAGGAGGGAGGGAGGGATGCTTTACAACAACCTTTCCCACTCTGCCTCCTGAATGTGAGCACAGCTTGATTTATAAGCACTCTAATAGAAGCTTTTTCTGAACTTTCCACATCTAGCTTAGCTGACTCATCTGATTTCCCCCAACCAATGAGATCACTAGAGAAGGAGGAGGGGAGGGCACATCAGTCTTGGACTGCATTGTGGGAGATGGTGGGCAGCAGTGAGAGAAAGAAGATGATGACCTTCCTGAAGCTAGAAGAAGGAGAAGGGTCAAGTTTCCTTCAGTAGTTGCACCATCTTGGGCAAACTCTCACCCCTTCTATTCCTCTTTTTCTAAAATGAGTGAGCTAGACAAAAGGAACTATAAGGTCTCTTCTAACAATAACATTCTATTGTTGCTTTTGTTAGGTCCAACATTTAATCAGTGTTGGGAGAATTCCTGGAAGCAGAAACTTCCTTCACCAATGCATGCCAATACTTAGGATTAGGATTGCTTTGGACACTGTGAAATCAAGTTAAGTGACTTATACATGGTCACACCATTCAGAATTGTAAGAGATAGGACCTGAATCCAGATCCTTCTTACCCCAAGGCCAGTCCTCTACTCACCTTATTATCATAATTAGATAATTATCATATATGTAACACAACAACATTGTCAATATGGAGCCATAGGGCTTCATGGGAAAACACATTAAGCAGCTTCTTGAGCTCATAGAATAGATCTCTAATGATATCGAAAGATCATTTATACTCAAGAAGCCTAAAATTCTTGTCATAAATCTTGGGAAGACAGAAAATTGCATCTTTGAGCTTGACTCTGGAGGCCAAATTGAACCAACGGATGAAGGTGACATGCCTTGGTCTTCTCCAGGCAAGGCACAATGAGCATAAAGGTATCAAGGAGAAAGTTGTGGCTGGGTCTGCTTTGAGATTTACTGGACCACCTGAAATCAAAGTCTAATAATGTACATTTCCAGAACTTTAAAGTGGACCATCCAAGATTTGGAAAATATCCTAAGGAAAACCCACACAATATTAATGAAATACAGACTCCCCCCCCCCCCACTACCCTAAGAAGCTTTAGAAAGATTAGCACTTTTTCACCAAAAAAAAGAGAAAGACAATTGGAAAGCATCTTGAGAACCCAAAATAAACAGGCTAAAAAGCTACTGAAATACTTTTGGAACAAGCAGACACCTCCTTATTAAGCAGCAGAAAAGGGTAACAGGAAAGAGCCATGAGATTTGCTTTATCTCCAGATGAATCCTCGAAAATGACTAAGATCCAAGTTGGAATCAAAAAGCCCACCACAGATAATGTCCTCATAAACTCAGCTAACAACATATTGTACGAAGAGACATCAAACAAATGGCTAAGTCATCCAGATTTGTTTATGGAAACAGAGGGGTTTATAATAGCAAATCAGGACCATCGCCATCAAAAATTTCAAAGGGTTTATCCATAAAGAGTCTGGACTTAGGCAACCTCAATACAAACTGTGCAAGGAAATGGTAGAAACTGTACCTCCTTGGTGGGTATGGATATTGTCTGGTACCGAATGGGACATTACCACTATTTTTTTTCTGGGAGGTAAGGCATGTCACTTGAAAATTAAAAAATAAGTTATCATACCTCCTCTGCCACCCCACAAAAAGAAATTGACAGCAATGTCCCATGTGGGCAGCTTGGTGGCACAGTGGCTAGAGCTCTGGGCCCGGAGTCAGGAAAACTCATCATCCTGAGTTCAAATATGGTCTCTGATACTAGTCGTGTGACCCTGGGTGAGTCACCTAATCCTCTTTGCCTCAGTTTCCTCATCTGCAAAATGAGTTGGAGAAGGAAATGGGAAACCATTTCCCTTTTGCTCAGAAAACCCCAAATAGGCTCTCAGAGAGTCAGACACAATTGAAATGACTCAACAATATTCCATGTATTACAGTAACATCCATAACCAATAGGCAAACAGATGTGGCTGGCTGCTATTAAGATGAAGTATTTGTGTCCCTCTCTTAATAAAAACACTCACTAATTATTAACATCATTAGATGGGAGAGATTGTACTTTTTTGCTTTGTTGGGGCAGTTAGGTGGCACAGTGGATAGAGTTCTGGGCCTGGAGTCAGGAAGACTCATCTTCCTCAGTTCACACCTGGCCTTAGATACTTATTAACTTTATGACTCTGGGCAAGTCACTTAACCCTCTTTGCCTCAGTTTCCTCATCTGTAAAAGGAGCTGGAGAAAGAAATGGCAAACCATTCCAGTTTCTTTGCCAAGAAAACCCCCAAGGGGGTCACAAAGGGTCAGACACAACCGAAACAAAATTCTAACCTTCCCATATAAATGAGAGGGAAACTGAGAGTCAGAGAAAGGAAAAGACTTGCTCAAAGTCATACGTGGCAGACTAGAAAAATGAACCTAGATCTCCCACCTCCATGCTCAGCAATTTTTCCACATCCTATGTAAACCCACTTTGAAATGGTAAATATATAACATAATGTAAAGAATTGTCATTATTGTCTTGTACAAATATAAAGAGTTGTCATTATTATCACATAACCCCATAGTATCACAGATTTAGAGCAGGAAGAGTCTGATTTCTTCATATTAGAGATGAAGAAACAAGAGAAAGGACATAAGCTGTTCAAGGTCACACAGAGTCGAAGTGAGCAGGGCCAGGGTTTCTCTTAGATGAAAGATAAACAGATGTTGAAATCTAACCAAACAGCAAACTTCTCATCTACGTTTCCTCCCCACAAGCATTTATCATGTTGCCTGTTCCCAAGATTGGAAGCTTTCCTTGAACAGTTCTCGTGCCCCTGCACCGCCCCCTGCCAAGGACTCTGGAACAGCTGTTCTCAAGGTCATCTGCCCACCAGCCTGACTTCCTCCAGCAGAGCCCTTCCCCTTCATGGGTCACATGCCCCATGCTTCCATGGAGGGTCAGTTCAGCAGTGAGCCCAATCACAAGCCACGATGTCTCCTCTGAGGATGGTGGGTTGTTGTTGTTTGTTTGGAGGGGGTAGAGAACAGAGAACACTGCTGGAAAGGAGAACAAAGTAAATGTCTCTACAGAACCCAGAATAATAACCCACCTTTCTAATAGCACTTTAAATGGTTCAAATTCCAAATTTTCCATTTATTTCCTGTGTGATCCTGGGCAAGTTATTTTTTTTTTACCTAAGGCTCAGTTTTCCCACTGATGAAATGAAAAACTTGACTAGCCAGATGATCTCTAAGGGTTGTTTCAGATCTAAATTAATAATCCTGTGACTCCTCTTACAAATGCTCTTTCCTGAAGACCACCTTGAAGAGGCGACATGATATAATGGAGAGAAAGATTTTCCTCAACCTGCCTCAGACATTTACTACCTGAGTGGCCCTGGGCAAATCATTTCACCTCTCAAGCTTAGTTTCCTTATCTGTAAAAGGAGGAGCATAAAAATTATAGCACTTACCTCACAGGATTGTTGTGAGGCTCCAGGGAAATGATGCAGGGCTTGCCTGAGTAATAGAAATGTCAGCTGTTATTAGTGCTGTGTGAGGTAAGGTAGCTCAACTGCTGATCCCCATTTTACAGAAGATACCCACAGCAGTTCAGTAGAAAAGCAGAGATTTGGCCAAACCCATATCTCCTAGCTTTCTCCATGTCCCGTGTTCCATGTTCCATGTTCCATATTCCAAGTTGCATGTTCCATGACACCAAGCTATATCTATTAAATACCTCTGCCCACCAGCCTCAGATGTGTGAGCAGAAAAGAAGTCCTAGTCTGATGCAGAGATCACCAGGAAAACCACCCACCCTCAAACCAGCTCCCATCAGAGCTTATTAGAAAATGTGTATGGGAAGCAAGATCTTGTGTACTTTCTGGGTACTACTGAGGCTACCTCTTACCCATCTGCACTTCTTTAACAGTCACACTGCTCTGTTTGAAGAAGGTAGGCAATGGGGAAGAGGAGGCCCAGATTACTTGGTAGATTGGGGGTTAACAGGAACTCAGAGGAGTCTGTTTACAAAAGGGGAAGGAGTAGCTCAGCTGGGGCTAGATTCTAGAAAAGATGATCAGTAACATCACCCAGGGCCAGGGAGCATTTGGGTGACCTCTGTGTGTGGGAAGTGGAACTCCAGTGTTGGTATGCTTTGGTTATGCCAACCCAACCTTTCTGAGAAGTTTACCGTAAATTAAGAGAGGGAAGGAGAATTATACGTAAAGCTGTTAGAGGCCTACACTGGCTTCACTGTAGTGGTCTTAGATTGCTGATGTCTTCCCTGGTGGTTGTGTGTGTGTGTGGTTACTGCTACACCTCCCCAAGGACAGGTGGTCACAGGACTCACTTGTGTTCCCCAAGATGGGGTTAGGAGGCCCACAGCTAGGTCTTGTACTGCTTAGGAGTCAGAAAACAGATTTTAATATGACCATGTGTCCTCCAGATTCATCCAGAGAACTATGTATTTGATCCCCTCGCCCCTCCAGTCCAGTTTCCCATCCCTAGAGAACATTATACCATGGTGAGTCTACCTCTTTAGAAAGAACAAACTTGGCCATTCTCACTTAGGGATTGGCTTTTTAGACTTTGAACTGAGAAATTCCAAGAAAATTAAAAGAGCGATAATTAGTCTCTGATTGTTCTTTTGTGCTTCTGAGAAGGGACAGAAGTGACTTTCCCTGGGCTGGGGAGAAAAAGCAGAGTCCAGGAGACAGTCTGTCTGGCTTGTTCTAAATATTTCAACTAGGCCTAAGAGAGGCTAGCTCCTGCTAAACCAGAAGGGCTTTGACATGGCTAAATTGAAGTAGTTCTTGACTTCTGGAAAATCAAGTGGGCCAGGCACTTAGCCTGGGGCCCCTAGCTGGACAAGGTGGGCAGGGAAGCTTGGATGATACCCAATCTGTACTTGAGAATTTTCTTTAATACAGATCATTGATGTCCTGTGACCTATCCTTTATATTTCTGGATATTATTCTTTGTCCTTGTGAATAAACACATCTTTGTCTGGAGCACGAGAGAAGTAAGCATCAAAATCAGAACACTGAGGGCTGTTAGTAGTAGACAGGGGAAAAAAGGATAATTAAGTAATTTATTCATTCAACATTTATGAAGTGCCTACTATGTGCCAGGAACTATCTTGGGCACTGAAGATAGAAAGACAAAAATAAAACTGTTCTGCCTTTAAGAAATTTATATGAGGGCATAGGGGAGCGATGCAATATCTACAGAAAAGTTGCTATAAAATATCAACAAACTCATTTGAGGGGAAGGCCTCTAGCAGCTGGGAGGGGGTTTAGGATGAGCTTCCTACAGGAAGGTGTAAGTTTGAGAGGCTGAGTTTCTAGTCACATTGCATTTGAGCCCCCATTGGTGTAACTCCACATTTGGCCCTACTAACTGAGCATTTCTAGCTGGGTCTCCAGAGGGCGCAGAGCCCTCTGGAGTCTCGTGTAAGTTTATTGAAGTTTCATGATATGAATCTTGTACACATATGATTGGATTTGCATGTAGAAACTCTGAGGATCTTCTCTTCCCAGACTGATTCTTTTTTTAAAGCAAACTAGGCCATCTTTTGTCTCAATTCTTAACTAACCTTTAACTACTGAATGGGCATTGTCTCAGACAAACTGAGACCTGGGAAAGGCCCTAGCTTAAAAAGGCCAAGGTCTCCCACTGCATGTGGGGATATGACCAGTCATCCTCACCTCTATCTTACCACTAGACTCTCATGACTCTGGAGGAGAATAAGGCTGATGACTTTACACAGTTCTGTCTCACTTAAATCCAATTCACCTGCAAGTCAAGATATCCCCCTGCTGATATCATTGGTCTTCTTTGAGAACAAAGAACAATCTGTAACAATGGCAAAGAACAAGTTTCCTACCATGTAACAAATAAATTTCACTTGTACCTCGCTGAGCCCACAAGGCTCAGTTTGGGGCAGATAAAGGTCAAAGCAGCCCAGTCCAAGGGATTTACTCAGATTAAAAGGACTTTCAAAGAAAACTTTAATTCCTAAACTGTTTCTGTGGTCTGCAGCTTGTCTCAGAGGCTGCCACTTACCTTTTCTCTGCCCTTTTAACACCTTTCCAGGGTCCCAGCTCCACAGTCCCAGAAACCACCAAATGTGACCTGGTTCTTCCTGTCCAAGTTTAGTTTATACTTAGAAGATTTCTTTACACTTTCAGGTAATCACTGATTGGAACCAAGTGAACTCTGGTAACAAACACCTGTAAATACTAATAAAGAATTCAAAGGTGGATCCACATGAAAGGGCATCCATGTGGGGCAAGTGGATAAATTCACAGCTTCAGCAACTGTAAATCCTCTTTTCCCTTTGTAAAGTCCCCTTGAAGGTTCCTGAAGAGTTCAGGTGATGGAAAAAGTGCTCAGGAAAAGCAATTGCTGAAGCAAATTGCTGGACAGGTTGCATCCCTACTTGGATGGGCCTGTCCTCTTGTGAGTTACACCATTCTTTCCCCCACCCCTTTTTCCAGGGAAGGAGAAGGTACCAGTTGTCACTCTGTAGCGTCTCCAGATATTGTAATGCTCACAATGTCACTGTCTAGCTATAGCTTCCTCAAGGTTATTGGTCCAGAGAATAATAAACACGCTAGAAGAAAAAAAACATGAAAGACAGAGGCAGCCCCGTGTGCTTCTAGCAGCCATGGCTGGGTGGGAGACAGGGCTACCACTCCTCTCCCTCCTGATCACCTCCTGACCAACTCAAAGTCATCCTTATGAGAAGCCACCAAAGAGGTGACATAAGGGTGGGCAACTTTCTTGTATGCCTACTCATTTCCAGCAACACCCGAGTCATTTTTTGGCTTCGGCAGTCAATTAAAATACTTTTAATCATCACATCACAGATGCCCCTGAGTCACACATGGCCAGAAACTTGCTTCCAACCCCCTCCTTCTCCACCAAAGTTTCCATGTTATTCATTGGACTGAAACCAAGCAAAGAATATTTTTAACTTCTAGATACAACCCATCAGAAAAAAATTCAACCCAATCTAATCTCTCCATTACCTGTTTTTATGGCACCTTCATTTACATAGTTACTCCTCCCTTGAATTCAGCAAGCCATCTCTTAAAACTGAAATGAAAAAAGAAAGAAAAAAGCCACTCAGCAAAACTAACTGAAAAATCAACAGGATCTGCCACCGTATGCAAATTCCATACCCATCATTCCCCAGCTCTACACAAAAGGCAGCAAGATAGGACTCCTCCGCCAGGCTCCTTTCTGGAGCTAAGCCTGGTTTGTATTAGGATACAATGTTGCAGCTGCTTCTTGCTGGCTTTGTCATTGTTGTTTTCTGGCTACATTCTTGACTCATTGTGCTTACCTTTCTCCTGATTCCACTTAACTTCACTTTGTAGCAGTTTGTATAAGTCTTTTCATGCTTCTCTGAATTCATCCTTTCATCATGGCTTAGGGCAGAGTAATATTCTGTTACATTCATATACCACAATTTGTTTAGACATTCCTCAATGAGAAGCGTCTACTTTGTTCCCAGTTATTTGAAATTAGTGAATCTGTGAGGTAGAGGTGAGAATGGAGCACATTCAAGGTATGAAATGCAACCTATGCAAACATGTAGGAAGGAAAGAGGGAGGAAGGAAGGAAGGAAGGAAGGAAGGAAGGAAGGAAGGAAGGAAGGAAGGAAGGAAGGAAGGAAGGAAGGAAGGAAGGAAGGAAGGAGTAAGGGAGGAAAGAAAGAAGGAGGGAAAGGAAGAAGGAAGGAAGGAGGGAAGGGAGGATGGAAGGGAGGAAGGAAGGAAGGAAGGAAGGAAGGAAGGAAGGAAGGA
>NW_027187353.1:5256672-5263944 GCF_028583685.1 Petaurus breviceps papuanus | reverse complement strand
GAAGGAAGGAAGGAAGGAAGGAGGGAGGGAGGGAGGGAAGGGAGGGAAGGGAGGAAGGAAATAAGGAAGGAAGGGAGAATGGAGGGATACTTTCCAAGGTGTACAGTATCCTATCTCCATGCAAAGGCTGTTTACCTGGTTTGTGGTGCAGCCCCTCATCACTTCCTCCTCTTGGAATCCCTAAATCTCTACAAGGAACCGTTCAAGCACCATCTCCTAAGGAGTAGGGCCTTGTTCAGTCCTGCCAGGTGTTAATGTTATCTACCTGGGTCCAAATTACTTTGAGTTTATTTTATTTCTATGTAACTTCTGCCCATGCCTTGTGTGTTTTGAATGCTGCATATGGAAAGGAAGATTGACTCTGGATTGGTGGAGAAAATGTTGAACACAACATGAATTGAATACCTGAATTTAGGGTGGAGCTAATTCCATGGCTTTCCTGGGGAGAGACATATATAGTTCCAGACACACTTTGGGAAATAAAAAAAGACTTTGGAAGCTACAGATAGGTAGAAGAAACCAGCTCCTCAACCCCCTTAACATGTCTTTGGTTTCCAGCTTGCCTCCCTGGAGATTTTGGAAATATTGTTCTTTGGCGATATTAAGACCTTTTTCTTAGTTTGAGTTGAGTCCTTGTCTCACTCCCAATATAGAGGGCTCATTCACTCATATATTTTCTGCTATATGCTAATCTGTAGAATTTCTCTGATAACCATTTTCTGTTTACTTAGACAAATGGATTTATTCACTGTAAGCTTGAGTCAGCCCTTCCCCTTAAGTGTTACCAGGCTTGAGGGGGGAGAAGGATAAACAGAAGAAAATAGGATGGAGGGAAATAAACAGTTAGTAGTCATAACTGTGATTGTGAATGGAATGAAATCACCCATAAAAATGAAGCAGATAGCAGAATGGATTAGAAATCAGAATTCAACAATATGTTGTTTATAAGAAACAAACCTGTAGCAGAAAGACATACATATAGTTAAAATAAGGTACCAGAACAGAATCTATTTTGATCTAGCTGACATGGAAAAACAGAGGTGGAGTAGCAATCATGATCTCAGACAAAACTAAAGTAAAAATAGTTCTAATTAGAAGAGATAATCAAGTAAACTACATTTTTCTAAAAGGTTTCATAGACAATGAAAGGTATCATATACAACATTAAACATATATGAACTAAATAGCAGAGTATCCAAATTCTTTTTTTTTTCTTATTTTGGAGGGCAATTGAGGTTAAGTGACTTGCCCAAGGTCGCATGGCTAGTTTTTTTTGTTAAGTGTCTAGGCTGCATTTGAACTCAGGTCCTCCTGACTCCAGGGCTGGTGCTCTATTGACTGTGCTACCTAGCCACCACCCCCCCTAAATTCTTAAAAGTATAAACAAAACCAAATACAGTCAAAATTATAAGTAAAACAAGAAACTGGGGGGGGGGATGTTTATAGCAAGTTTCTCTGATTGAGAAAGCCTCATTTCTCAAATATATAAAGAACTGAGTTAAATTTATGAAAATAAGAGTCATTCCTCAATCAACAAATGGTCGTAGAATATGAACGGTTTTCAGAAGACAAAATCAAAGCTATCAATAGTCAGAAAAATGCTCTAAATCACTGCTTATTAGGGAAATAAAAATTAAAACAGCTTTGAGGTACTACCTCATATGTATCAGATGGATGAACATGGCAGAAAACAAAAATGACAAATGGTGGAGGTGATGTGGAAAAATAGATACACTAATGCATTGTTGGTGGAATTGTGAACTGGTCCAACCAGTTTGGAGAACAATTCAGAATTATGCCCAAAGGGCCATAAAATTGTGCATAAACATAGCAAATATGGAAATATGTTTTACATGATTTCACATGTGCAATATATATCAGAATCTTTACCTGCTCCAGGATGTAGGGAATTTGGAGTTCAAAAATTATTTTTAAAAAGAATGTTAAAAATTGAGGAAAATTTTGGCTACATGGTGCAGTGAATAGAGCACCGGCCCTGGAGTCAGGAGGACCTGAGTTCAAATTTGGCCTCAGACACTTAACACAAAAACTAGCCATGTGACCTTGGGCAAGTCACTTAGCCCCAATTGCTCTACCTTCCCCCCTCCAAAAAGAAAAAAAAACATACAAAAATTGAGGAAAAATTAAAATAAAAACATTCTTTTTAAAAAACTGCACATGTGCTTTGACCCAGCAACACTGCTACTAGGTCTATGTCCCAAAAAGAACAAAGGAAAAGGACCAACATGTACAAAAATATTTGTAGCCACTGTTTTTGTGATGGCAAAGAATTGGAAATTGAATTTTTGCCCATCAATTGGGGAACGAGTGCACAGATTGTGGTATATTTCTTATTGCTTTAAGAAATGATGAGCAGGATGGTTTCAGAAAAACCTGGGAAGACTTATATGAACTGATGCAGGATGAAGTGGGAAGAACCAGGAGATCATTGTACACAATAACAGTAAAATTGTAAGAGTGACCAACTACTTTGATCAATACAATGATACAATACAATTTCAAAGAACTCATGATGAAATATTCTATCCCCCCCAAAGAGAGAACTGATTGACTATGAAAGCATACTGAAGCATAATTTTTTCACTTTATTTTTCTTGCTTTTTTTACAACATGGCTTATGTGGAATATTTTATACTATATTACATGTATTATTGATGCCATAATCCTGGCCTTCTCAATGGGTACAGGAGGGGCTGAAAGAGAAGGGAGAAAGAGAATTTGGAACTCTAAAAAAATGTAATGAATGTGAAAAATAAACACATAATGATTTTTTTAAGTTACCAGGGTTTTATTTTGAAGCAGACTTGTATCCCTAGACCAGAAATATTTGGGGAGGCAGACAGATATAATTCTTGTCTGGTAACTTCTTGAGGTACTCCTAAATTTAACTTGCCCCTTCCTTCCATTCTCTTCCCCTCCCCCACCCTTATCACGTGCACTAGGTGGTGCAGGAATTGTCCTGGTCTCTCCTTCTCTCTGCAGAGGTGAGTTAGTGTTCAGGTAACATCCATCTGTACTGCCCTTGAGCCATATTTACACAATATAGACACTCCATGTAAGCATAAACATCTTTCATGGGCATTCACACCTATCATACATATATTCTGTTCATAACCCTTCTAAGACACATTACCAGGGAGACTGATGCAACCAGAGTGCTGGGACTAGGCATCACGTCATGCCCCCCAAGCCTTGAAAGGAACCTTGTCCTACAAAGAAGCCAAATGCTCAAAGATGCAGAGAAGCCACCTGAAGAGAAAGAAGGAAAGTCAGACTGTGAACTGTGTTGGTTACTCCTCCACCATGCTTGTCTTACCAAGCTGGTGAGAGAGTGGGGGGCTTGGATCCTGCCTCTGCAAAAGAAAGAGTTGAAAGCAAGTCAAACTGAGATTTTGTGGCATGAAGGAACACATCCAGTGACTGGCAGAGCTGGGATCTGAACCCATATCCTATACCACCAGATTCAGCACTTTTCCTAGGGTGCCATGTTGCCTCCTTAAAGTTGGTTTGCCTGGTTTTCATTCCAGTTTTTAGATTAATTAATTTTTTTAAAGTGATTAATGACAAGCAATATTAAATATTAGCATGACTAATTAAACTTGCTTTATTACTATTTGCACTTAAAACAATTTCAACATATAAACTGAAGTAGCAATCTTTAGGTCACTTCCTTTAAGTCTCCATCGGGATTATATGCCCATTCATTCTCTAATTTTCCATTTTTGTCATTAGAGTTCCTTTAGGCTTTGTTCTTCTGGCTTTGTTGCTGGGGGTGGGGAGTGGGGAAGTGGGGTTTCTGCTTTGTATCATCTCCTACAAATTTGTTTGTGTTTCTTTCAATTCCTCGTATATTGTCATTCTTAATTCCATTAGAGTATTACATTCAATTTATGCACCACAATTTCCTTAACCATTCCCCTATTGTTGGAAGTTCAATGTACTTTGCAGGATAGAATCATAGATCAGTGGAAGGGATCCCAGGGGCCATCTAGTCTAATTCCCTCACTTCACAGATGAGGAAACAGAGGAAACAAGGTTGAGCAATGAATATCAGATGTGGGATTTGCACTAAGGTCTTCAGGCTCCAGGGTCAGTATATTTTCCACTAGACCAGCTTCATTCATCCACGGCAGTTCAAAGCCAGGATTTTCAAGCCAGATTATCTATTTTTTGTGCCATGAAAATCCCAGGGAGTTACTTAAATAGAAAGTCACAGCATAACACAGAACTTTGAGGCTAGAAGAGAATGTGGAAATCTTGTAGTTCAACCTCAGCACTTTATGGATGGGTAAATGAAGGTCCAGAGAACTGATATGATTTGAACCAAGTGTCACAGTTACCATATGGCAGGGTTGGGATTCAAAGGCAGATCTTTTCACTCTCAGGTCCTGTGCTCTTTCTACTGAAATAGTTCTACTGAACCATTTTGGCTCAGCAAACATTTCTATGTGTTGAAATATTTTTTTATCATCTGTTCCATGTACATAATTTCCTCTAGGTTCTAGAATTTAGAAAATTCTGTGAATTTCTAAAGTTCTTTTCCTCAAAAGAATAGCATAATCTATAGACAAAACACATCACTAATTTCTTCCACATAGTTGTGAGTACCCAACAAAAACCCAAAGTTACTTTATAAATGATAAATGCCCCTCCCCCAAAAATCCAGGGATTTAGGGTTTTTTTAAAATCCTGAACAATATAAAAAGGATTGACCATTTGTGAAACTGATTTTTCTATAGAAAGCTTTTATTCCAAGTCTTTTGAAACCTGAGAATTTACTTTGTTTATCATTATTTGGCCTTAATCTTCATTAGGAAATTAAAAGGTCAGGACTACCTTCTTTTGATTGTATCCTTCTAGAAGTCCCAAAGAAAAAAAAGAGAGAGGTCATAGATATAGAGCTGTAAGCAATCTTGAAGGCCATTTAATTCTGCCCTCTCATTTTTAGAAGGAGAAACTGAGGCCCAGAAAGGTTAAGCTATTTGCCTAAGGTCACACAGGGCATTAAGGGGCAAAGCTAGGAGCTCTTTCTCCACTATAAATCCAACACACCTTCCACTATGCCATGTTGAGTCAGGCATGCCAATAGGGAGACACTTCCCCCATCAAGGCAGGCCTTGTTCAAGGGCTGAGTTATTTATACAAGCTGCCTCTCCTGCCTGCCAGAGACAAAGTGGGAAATGCAGAGCCTTTGCTTCGATGCTTGCAGACACTTTCAGGAGCAAAAACAACCAACTAATGAGCTTCCATCATTCCCAAAATAACTCTGGAAGCTGGGCTAGACATTCCCTTGAAACTGTTTTCCTGGAAATTTTTTTCTTGCTTTTTTGCTTGAAAGTCACTGATTCCCTGATACTGGTCATTAGCAGGAATAAACAAGCCAAGAGATCTACAGGAGGGAAAAACCAGTTCATCTTAAACTCAGAAAGAAAGAATCCTGGACTAAGAATCAGGAAAGTTGAGGACTGGTCAGGGATATGCTGATAAATGTTTAACAACCTGCTTTCCAAGGGGAAACACCCAGCATACACATTTAAGATTAATATTCATTATTAACATTTTCTCCATTAGTTTCTTAAGTCTGGGCAACCAACAAAACAGTAAATAAAGACCTGACTCTTATCATTTGTTGTTTTCCAAAGGGTAAAGGTGAAAAATTTAATCATTGACTCTCGAGCCATTGAGGCTACTTCCAGCTGATGCCTGGCTTTAGGCCCATCCCTGTCACTGTCTCACTGTGAGTTCCTGGCAGATTTAGAGACTCTGAGTGGAAAAGGAACCTTGAAGTCAACTGATCTAACATTCTGCCCTCACTGAACTCCCAACAGGTGCTCTATGAAAATGTTTGAAACCATATCCCAAAAGAGGGTTCATTCCCTTGATGGGCAAATCTGATCCCTGCAATGTTTCTCCTTGTGTTGAGCCTCAAAGGTGCCTATCTCTAGCTTCCACCCCCTCATTCCTCCTTCTGCCCTGTGGGGTCAAACAGAACACGGCTAATTTGTCTTTCTTAGGACAACCCTTCATGGTTGGACAAGGCTGTTGGACTGCCCTTATATCTCCTCTTCTCTAAGAATTGTATCTCAGCTCCTTAACTATTCTGCCTAGCTCATGGTTGCAAGTCCCTTTATTACCCTGGTGGTTTTTTCTGGATATGGTACCATTTGTCAAGCTCCCTTTCCTTTAGGCCCTATGTAGCCAGAATACTGATCCCTCTACCCCATTCCTCCCTTGGCTCTCCTCTTTTCCTTCTGTAGTTGGGATGAGCCAGAATTTACTGGGTTTTTAATAAGATAAAAGTGTTCTGAGCAGAGGCTGAGAGAACCCTAACCTAGGACTGCACCCTCCTCCCCAAAACTGGGCAGAGCCAGTGTCTGCCACTCACTGAAGGATGGGAGGAAGGCAGGGGGTGTTTTGGAAGGGTCTCTGCAACATCAGGGGATCCCAAGATGGGCCCTGCATGAATCTGTGAGCTAGCCTTTGCTCCTGCAGTGAGATGCTGAGGGAGCACTTTAAGAAGGTGAGTTCTCTGGTATTAATGCATAATGATTGTACCTTGATGGGATCCTGCCCCTCTCCTGTGGAGTTAGCTCCCCATCTCTGGCATATAATTCCTTATTATTGGCAGTTTGGACAGTTAAGATGGTTTGGAGAAATAAACTAATCTTCCATCTTATTCACCTCTTGGGCTTTCTTAGACATGTCTATAGAACAGAATCTGACCTTTCTTTATTGATTCAGGCTCACATTGTGAGCAGAAGTCATTCTCCTGTGCCCCGAAGCCTCTTGCCCCATAAATGATTGAACATGTGGAAAGAACTTTTTAAACTTTAAATTCTCATAAAAATGCTAGCTATTATTACTATTCATAGCCCTCATATAGAGACCTGGTCAGATCGTATCTGTGCTAATATGATATTCTAATATTTTATGGATGTATATTGTTCAGTCACATCTGACTCTTTGTGACTGCATTTGGGGTTTTCTTGGCAGAGATACTGGAGTGGTTTGCCATTTCCTTCTCCCGCTCATTTTACAGATGAGGAAACTGAGGCAAACAGGGTTCAATGACTTACCCACTATCACAAAGCTAATAAGTATCTGAGGCCAGATTTGAACTGAGGAAGTTGAGTCTTCCTGACTTCAGGTCTGGAACTCTATCCACTGAGTCACCTACATGTATGTATGCATGCATATATGTGTGTGTGTGCATGTGTGTATACATGTATATATCTGAAACTATACACTGGG
>NW_027187353.1:5235784-5256662 GCF_028583685.1 Petaurus breviceps papuanus | reverse complement strand
ACTATACACTGGGTTACCTACATGTATGTATGCATGCCTGTATGTGTGTATGTATGTATGCATGTGCATGTGTGTATACATGTATATATCTGAAACTATACAGTGGGTTACCTACATGTATGCATGTATATGTATGTGTGCATATGTATGATGTGTGTGTATCTGGAACTATCCACTGGGCCACCTACCTGTGTATGCATGCATGCATGTATATATATATGTATGTGTGTATATACATATATCTACACACATATATATCCAATAACTCCATATTTCCTAGCAAGTAAAATTCAATGTCCTTGACCTGACATTGAAAGTCCTCACAGCCTGGCATCAGCTTGTTCGCGCCTGTCTTATCCTCTGTTAGACTGTGAGCTCAAGGGCAGAGACTACCTTTTGCCTCTCTTTATATTCTCAGTGATTAGCACAGTGCCTAGTACATAGTAGACATTTAAATGTTTGTTGACTGACTGACTGATTAGCTGTCCTTATATACACTCTTTGCTCTGATTTAAACTTCTCAACTCTCTGTCTCCCAGGCAGTCCATATCCTATGATGCCTCTGCTCAACCCATCCTCTATGCTTGTGATAACTGCTGTCTTCTTTGTATATGAAATTGTTTAAATTCCAGTTCCTCCATGAAGCCTCCCTTGATTCCCTCTGGATTGGCAGTGAGCTGACCCATCATATCTCACATAGGACGTTGCTTTACACCTTGGGAAGCACTTAGCATTTGATGCGAATTAGATTAGAGCTCTCCCTTCTCCTGTTTCCTAGACTATATAGGGGCTATGTCTTATCTAAGCTTTGGGTCTCCACCCCCTCCCCCAGCATGGCGTTTGCACAAGTGGGTGCCTAAAAAAGACCTGTTATTGATGTGATTGAGATGTTTTCCCTTCAGAAAATGATCCCATGCTTTTGAAATCGAAAGTTCTTATCTGTCCAGGACCATTTCTACCTAGGAGAGCCAAGACCACCCTAGCTAGAGTCACCCTATATTCCTCATGCTCTGTGAGCAGGCTTTTCCAGGTGAAATTAGACTAAAATGAAAGGTAAAGTCAGCATTGAAAGGACAAAAAAAATCACAAAATGGGGGTGGGTGGGAGGAGGAAGAATGTGAAGGCAGGGAAGGGCAGTAGAAAATAGCAGCTCTTCCAAATGATGCTGGAGGGTGAGGGGAAGTACTGAGACTCTTGTATACACAATTAGCCCACAACCTCCCTGCCCCCTCCATACTTAAATGTGGCACCTGCTGTGGAGTGGGGGAGAGGTAAAAAGAGGGAAGTTAGATTATGGGCTAAAGAGGAGTTTAGGGTTTATTTTATTCTGTTTTTGGTTTTTAAGGCACCAGCTAGATGATGAATAGAAAGAGTGTCAGACTTGGAGATAGAAGGCCCTGAATTTGAATCCTGCTTTAGACACTAAATTACCCTAGGCAAGTCACTTAATCTCTCTCATTCTCATTTTCCTAATCTGTAAAATGGAAAAATAGTAGCTCATACCTCACAAGGCTGTTGTGAGGCTCAAACAAAATCGTGTATGTAAAGGGTCTTGCAAATCTGAAAGCTCTATGCAAATGTTAGTTATTGTTATTCAGTCATGTTTAACTCTTTATGATCCCATGAGCCATTCTGTCCATGGGGTTTTCTTGGCAAAGATACTGAAGAAGCTCTGAGACCTGATTTGAACTCCTATCTTCCAGATGCAAAGTCTAGTGCTCTGAGAGCCTCTGAGTCATCCAGCTGCCTCTACTATTCTCCAAATTGCCTTAACAAGTCATTGCCTACCACCTATGACATAGGATCCTCCAAGCTCAGGATTTTTGAAATCCATCCTGATTCATCCTACCCTAAGGATGCTTCTGCTTACTGGCTCAGTTCAACTCATTGCCATCAGAATGCCCCACCATATTTTATGCACAATTATCTGTGTGAGAATGTGAGTATGATTTCCCCTCCTGTGGGGAAAAGTGTATTGGTTTTGCACCAACTCTTTGCTTCTCAGAGGCAAGTAATTTGGGGGTCTTACTGTGATCAGAGTAGCTGAGATTGCTGGAAACAAGGCCTCCTTCTAAGTGGGAGAGTTGCTGAATACAAAAACTCTCAGTTAACCAGAATATTAAGTCAACAGAACAGTCCCATTCCTGAACATTTAGGATAAACTGAAATTTACTGTATCCTGCCATTCTCCCCAAAGTATAAAATCATGGGATGTTAGGATGAGATAGGGCTTTGGAAATCACCTAATGTAACAGCCTCTTTTTACAGATGAGAAAAAGAAATCCAGGAAAACAAAGCAATTTGTCTGTGGTTAGAGTCAGTTTGTAACATAGCTGGTTCAAGAGACCAGATCTCCTTCCTCTTGTCCTGGTTCTCTCTCCATTACTACAGATAAACTGGACCCATTAAAATATTTTTTATGATCAGCAGCCGCCCCATAAGATCTTCTTGCTGGGGAAAAATAATAATTCATATTTCTATAACTTGTTAAGGTCTGTATAGTACTTTCCTTGAGACAACCCTATGAGATAGCTAATGCAGCTATCATCTCCCCCATTTTCCAGATGAGAAAACTGAGGTCCTAAAGGTTCAATGACTATCCTTTCATCCTACTGCTAGGGAGTGGCTGAGGAAAGATTCTAGCTCAGCTCTCCTGACTCCAAGCATAGCACTCCATCCTCACTTTGCTTCACAGAGGTAAGATCTCTGCATGTACTATTGTCTAGAACAAAATATGGTCATCCTGTCCTGGCTATTAGAATGAGCGATGTTTCTTCAATAAAAACTCTGCAAGTTGGAATAATTACATGAACAGCAACAAAAGGTGCCATTGTTAATTTTTATGAAAATAAATGGCTTTGCTAGTGCATTAAACTAATCTCCTCACAGCCCCTAGGGCTCTTCATGCTGTGGGCCTGATTGGGTGTTATTAATAATGTCTAGCCTTATTTGAACCACTCAGGAAATATCTCCTGAGTTGTGCCCTACTAACTGCTACCAGTTGCTTCCTTTGGGCTATATCACCCTCCCTTTTATGAAAATGGGCTGGTGTTTTTTTTCTCCTTCCCTAGGAAATAATTAAAATCATAGAACCCAATAAATACTTAACTAGATTATAGTTTTAATTAAAGTTCTTCCATAGAGACAACACAGCTGCCATTCACCTCAGGCAGCAGAAGTGATAAAATGCTTGTACCAGCAGAAATCTATGGGCCAAAGAATCAAGGATCTGTTTTGCCACTACACCCTAAAGATCATGGGACCTTTCCATTTGACTTGTAACTGAAACCTTCTTCTATTTATGTTAAGTACTTTCCTCAGAATGTGAGCTCCTGGAGATCAGGGACTGTCTTACTTTTTTGTTTGTATTCTTGGGCATCAGTACAATTCTTTGCACATAGTAGGTGTTTATCCATGCACTCATTCACCTGTTCTTGATGTCCAAAAGCCTTCCTCCTGGTCCCTAGATTCTTTGTTCCTCTGTAAAGCATTGACTAATATCTGAATCAATCAGGGATATGCACGGGTTTTTTTCCTGTGTGTAGAGTTCTACTCTAGTAATAATATTAATAATAATATACACACATGTATATATAGCATCTTCAAATTTGCAAAGTTTGTATATATTATCCCTCTGTTCGAGGATGTACTATTTTATCCCCATTTTATAAATGGGAAAAGTGACTTGCTCAGGGTCACACACTCAGTAAGTGTCTGAGGCAGGATTGGAGCTCAGATCTTCCCAACTGACTCCCTCCTCTAGCATTCTATTCACTAGACCATCTAGTTGCTGCACTGAGAGTGACAGGGGTACAGAGGTATAGATGAAGGAGGGGTGTGGTGTAATAGAAAGAGTAATGGCTTAGAGTCAGGAGGTCTGGGTTGTAATTCAGACTCTGCCATTGTCTACCTCTGTGACTAGAGCAGACAAACCATTGCACTTCTCTAAAAGTCCAACTTTTCTCATTTGTAAAATTGGTTGGTACTATCTTTCCATGGTTCCTATAAAGAAAGTGTTTAGTAAACCATGTGGACTTGAATGAGTGGGACCCTGGGCTCTCAAAAGATGCCTCAATACAGCATTAGCCCTGGAAGTTTGTTTTGTTTTTGATTATTTTTACCAAATTCTAAAAGCTTCCAGTATGATCCCAGTAAAGAAACAATTGAACAGCCAGCCTATCAAAGACCAGAGGGGTCCAGGACCAAAAGGTTGACTACAGGTGGTTTTTCTCACCTCCATGAACTTCTGGTAAACCATCTATCAAGGAAAGGGCAGGCTTGAATCTGTATTAGTGGAGAAAGACTTCACAGGGATGGAATCATTGGCCTTTAAATATTACTCTGTCTCTACCCTCCAAACTTTGTGTTCTCATGGGGAAACAGAACACACAACAGATTTAAAAGAACATAGACCACTCCCACTTCCATTAATAGATGACTTCCTGGGATCCAGAGGTAGTTGAGGTGCCTGAAGCCATCAGTAGAGATAGGGGTGAGGTTGGAAGGAGAAATTCAATCTAGGAAGGCTTCCTGGGGGAGATATAAAGAAGGAAAGGACAGTGTTTTGCTGGGGAGACCTTCTAGAAGGAGGAAGAGGAGGATATTTGTAGATTCCAAGTCTGAAGCGAATTCAATTCAATTTAATTTGATAAACACTTACTGTGTGCCTATTATCTGCAAGACATTGAGCTAGACTATGGGGATATAAATATATTCCCTCTCTAGGAGCTTATATTCTACTAGAGATATGTGGCATATGCCTAGAGAAGTAATAATAACTCACATTAACACGACTTTTTGAGGTTTGCAAAGCACTTTCATCAAAACAACCCACATGGGGGAAGTATTGCAAGCATTGTCATCCCTTCATTTCAGAGATGAGCAAACTGGTAAATGAATTAACCAGAGGGGCAGGGGGGGGGGATCACAACACAGATGGTAAGTGTCAAAGCAGGATCTTGAACTTGGGACCTTAAGTGCAACAGGATTTCTGCTATATCAAGGTGGGGCCACAGAGTTAAAGATGGAGGAGAATTAGCAGGGAAGAACCCAAACACCTCCATAGAGGATGTAGCCCTTGCAAGGATGAACAAAAGGGATGCTGGAAGATGACGGACACTACAGGCTTCCTGGGTTTGCAGTCAATTCGATTTGGTTATAATAGCAAATTCATAAACAGGAGTAATGCAACAACCCATGTGAGGAAAATGGTGCAAGTGTTATTACCCCCCATTTCACAGATGAGTAATCTCTGCGAGAAGTCTGGAAAAATAGATTGGAGGCCATGAAGCATGTTATCTTTATGGACTTAGGGGGCAGAATGAGACATATATATGTGTGTGTGTGTATATGTGTATATAAGTGTACGTATATATATATGTGTGTGTGTGTATGGGTGTATGTAAGTGTACGTATATATATGTGTGTGTGTATGTGTGTATTCACATACATGTGTATGGTTTTATGTGTGTTTGTGTATGGAGAAAAAGCCACTGAAGGAATCTATAAGTGGAAGTATATAAGTATGTCTATATGCATGCATATTTATACATAGTATATATGTGTGTATATGTATTTGTGTATACATATATATGTGTATATATGTATTTGTGTATACATATATATGGAGAGAGACAGAGACAGAGACAGAGAGAGGAAGGGAGGGAGGGAGTAAGCCAATGAAGGAATCTGTGTGTGTGTGTGTATACACACACAGACACATAGGTGTATATAAGTGTATGTATATATATATGAGTATATATATATGTATATATACACACATGTATGTACATGTGTGTGGAGTATGGATTAAAATTATCCATTCTACAATCAGAGAAACTGAGGCAGAGCTGTGACCCAATGGCACTTTATTAAAGGGTCCATGGTCCCCTCTAATAAAAAGGATCTCAGATCTTCCTCATGATTTGACATGTCATCTCATTCCAGGGTCCTATTTTGATAGGATTTGATATGCAAACAGTCAAGAACAGAATAATTTCATAGGTTGACATATGACACATAAGGTAAAATAAGCAAAACAATATACCAACAGAGTCACAAGTTTGGTGAAGCAAAGAACATTTCCTCCAACTAGGTGGTCATAAAAGGCCATTATCTTTTATTTGGGGGGGGGGGGTTACCTGCTCATGTTGGTCAAAAGAGAATAGTCCAGAGATACAAAAATAATTTGGGGGAACTTTTCATGTGGTTGAGTCATCTCTACCACACTGGGCTTGGTCACCACAACAAGGAAAAACAAGGGGATGGGCCTCTATCCAGCTTCCCATGATGAAGCAAATGATCTTGCCATCTGTAGCTCACAGCTCTGGGGTCAGAACTTATAATCATATCAAATTGACTGATATTGATTAGAACAGAGTAGGGGCTTTTCAATGAATCAACTTCCTCATTCCCCCATTCAATCCATATAAAGACCCCAGTCTTTCTTTGGATTGCTACAATCTAAATGCATGGAGGGCAGTCCTTCATGGGTGACTCAAAACAATAGGGGACAATCCCCTTACTGAAGCACAAAGGTGACATTAGTAAAGAGTGAAATGGTCACAACTTATAACATACTGATTGTGTTCCATTTGATTAAGCGATAATTTGTAATATACTAAATGCAACAATAAATGTCTGAGGTGATGCTCTCACTAACCAAGAACCACGAGGGACAGGTACCTCCTAGCAAAACATGTCTTATAAGATAAATATAAAAATTGGGGGACTATAGGGCATTTGTTCAATTGCCCAATGCAAGCACTGTCTGCCCTACACACAGGTTCTGAAAATCTTTATGAAATGAAGTAATTTCGACAAATGGTCACCCCATTTTGGAAATGAGAGGCAACATCCCTGCAGACAACATCAATAGGTCTAGATATTTATAGCATAGGGAGTGGAGGAAAATAAGGGACAGATTGAGTTCCATGAATGAAAGCATTATCAATATTATCAGTCATTGCTGTCAGTGGCGGAGCAAATGTCAAAGTATGAGACTGACTGAAAAGAAAGATTCAAAGCTCCAGTCACTACTTTCTCAGGCATTAGGAACTGTTTGTGGAGAGGATGATGATGAATCCCATCTCATACAGTTGTCCAGTCTTTGAAACACCCTCTGATGCAGTCCTGTGGCCCTCTGAAAATCTCCCTCCTAGGAATACTAGAATGACTGGGGTTTCAGAGCAGTTTTTAATGATTTTGCTTCTCCAGTTCATGTCACTTGCAGAGATCTCCTTCTCTATCAACAATCTCTGACAAATAGATCTTAATACAATTCTAATTTGCTATGACAATAAGCAGGTCAGGTAGTAAAAGCCAGCTCAAATCTTAATAGCACTAATATGAATATTATTAGACTATAGAATTTACATTTTTTAAGTTGGCAGAATCAAATAACAATTGAAAAATTGAACATTTCTGAACCTAAATTTTATATTTGGCATATATAATTGCCTGATCTTATTACAACTATTTATTAAAACCAACTGAAAATTTTTTATTTTATCTTCCTTTCTAGCTATTTTCTTTTAGCTGCTCACCCCTCCCCTAGGAGGATGAGATTCTGGTAGGGATCTATTAACAGAACTCTTTCTTTTTATAAGATGATGACCTCTGATACACAACTAAATTCATTTAAAATTTACCAAAATAATTTTGATCATAAGAAAAAATTCTGGGATGGGATGTATAAATACTTTGAGTAGTCAATTTCCAAACAGTACAGATCAAATAAATTATTTATAATAAAACATGCTTGTCTTTCAAGATATGCTCAATATCCAGGTGATAATACAAACCCAAATAAAATTGACTTTTCACATTTAAGTAACTCTAGATATTTTAACATTCTTTTCTTCAAACCAAAACTGAAGATGTTTCTGTGTGGGACTTAATAATTAATAAAACAACATTTTGGCCCCATAAATTGTTCCATAAATACTCAATTATCCTCACATTAATTTTAGGAAGGACATAAATTTTAAGCTAAATAGCTCAAATCTTATCTCCAGTATTAAATTATGAAACTTCAAAGACATTTTATTGTTGCATCATGAGAGCCTGAATTGGAAAACGAATCTTTGTCTCTCTTAATATTATTAGACAGATGTTTCAAACAATTTTTACATGATAAATTCTTAATCTGATTTTGAAATTTCTGTCACATCTTCTACTAATCAAAGTATCATGATGAAAAAATATTATAGGATGTTTTCTTATAAACTAACCTACCAGTAGTAAGACTTTATGGTCTCTATTATTTCTGATTCACATGACTACACTTGCCCTTATCAATGGAATTTGCTATGTGAAGAGAAAGGAAGGGACATAGCAGCATCAATTCTGTTTGATTTCAGGTACCAGTCATAGACAGCCAATTGCATGACAGTCACAGCCAACCTCAGAATTAACCAGGTGGGAAAGTTTCTTATTTACCAAGATGGGGATAAGTCAAGAGAATCCTACCTTTGCCTTTAAAAGGTCATTCTCTTAAGTTTCCCAGTAACATATACCCATGGCAGTCCTCACACTTCAGGGGCATATGGCATTTCCCTTGAATGGAATGGTTCATCAACCAGCAGCTTTATGCAGGACCACGACACTTACACCTGGATTCAAGATTTAGAATAGCATCAAATTGAAGTCCCAAGAGACTCTTCTTCAAACAACAAAGTTTTATTAATTATAGCTCAGGGCTAGATAATTGTTATTTTTCTCATATATTACCCTCAAAATTTAATCTAGAAATTTTTTCAACTATTCACAAATTTCATCTATTTTCTCTTATCATTACCACATTGGTCTACAGATAAAGCCAAAGGGAGATCAGACCATTTTTATAGAATACAAGGATATGAGAACCCCATCAAAGTCCACATAGAGAAGTGGGTCATATTTAGGCACAATTTCCTTGGTGAAAACTATGATATCAGAAGGAACTGTGACTTTGGAACTAAGGAATATTTCAACCTTGGTCAAGGGCTAACTGGTACACACTAATAATCTTTTTCTATAAGTGCTCAAAGAGGGGTGCAAGCTAGCTGATGGCCACTGGTGCATGTGACTTGAAAGACCAATTGAAAGCTACAAAAGTTGGACAAGTGTCTGTCATGCAAATTGCCACTGGGGTGGTATCTATAGTAACCTACTTTTACCTAATTAAATCTATCCCTTGTGTACCACAAGGAACTAAAAAAGGTATACCTAGGGAGGAGTGGCTGGCTTACCTATCCCAATCACCCACACCCAAAAGACCTGTTCAGCCTTGTACTGATGTTTCCATTTCTTCACCACAAGTTCATACATAATGAATAGTTGGTTTAAAATAATAGTATTAAAAATACAATTACATGAGTTTCCAAATGGTCCCAAATGACACCCACTTATTATTCAAAAAGTTTCCTTTTTCTATTTTGGGTGGGAAAGGTCTTAGTTCCTCAAATGGCAGTGCTGCTGAGATTCACAATACACTGTCACTAGGGCTCATACAATGAACCTCGTAGACAAAGCTCTCCTAAGAGGAATTTGTAATGTTTTTCTCAACAGTAAGTCATTATTATTATTTATTATTATTTTCTAGGTTTTAAAATATATTTTCCAATAATCATATAACAGATGTATTTTAATGTAATAGTATTCATATTGAAAAGAAGAAATTTATTTTAATAGTTTCTCATAGCCTTCTTGTACTTAAAACATCATCAGTCATGTGATAATAATAGAGTTTAATACCTTTTGAATTTAGCAATGCATAGAAAGTCATTTATCTTATTACCCCTGGCTTTTTCATGCTAATCATAGTAGTTTATGTAGCGCCTACCCAAGTCATACCAGGATTCTTCTGTATCTTGAAAGTTGCTCAAGCCTGTTTTTAAATAATATTTAAAATGTTTAGTCTATAATTTCCCAATTTTGTTAACATTCCATGCCATTTAGGAAAAGTACCTATTGATGGGATTGTGTTTTATTCAGTTGTATTCCTACAAGATATGAACACTACAGTACTCATCCTTTACACAAGCTAAGAATATGTTAAATATTTCAATACAGTGTGTTTCTCCCAACAACCCTGAGTGATAGGTATAAATATTTATTATTCCTTTTGCACACAGAATGAATTAGATTCCCTAATTTACTACCATTATAATATTTTCAACCCAATCCATTGTGATCTAAATGACTAATGGCAATAACTAAACTTCATTTTGGATAAAGTTCCATTATTTTTAGTTGGCTTATCCATAGTGACATTTCCAACTTCCCCATTACTTTTCTTTGTTTCTTTGAGTTACCCAAAGAGTCAAACCAATTCCTTTAAATTTTCTAAATGACTAATCCTTTAGCACAACTGTTTAAACCAGAACAAAGAGATAATCCTTTCTCTATCAATCAATTAATTAGCATTTTACGAAACATCTTGTAGCCTTATATTGGTTGAGGAAGGAAGACACGCAGCAACTATCAAAGGGGCCTTGCTTTAAAAAAAAATCCTCCATCTTTTCTATTTCTTTGAGATTAAGACTCTGAAATCTCCCTTTCAAAACACCAAAACTCTTCCTTTTGAACCCTACATTTTCACTGTCAATGTAAATAAACTCCAACTTTCTTTGCCCATCTACTCATCCTTAACTTTTCTTATCTCCTTATGCAACAATATTCTTTCTTCTACTTGCTTAATTTCTCTAACAAACAAACCTCATTTTGGTTCTTTAGTGGTTACATTTGATACCAATTTCTTTAAGGGCTTTTAGACAATTAAAATCAGTTATAAACACATAGTTTTTTATAAGTGATAGGCAAATAAACTCAAAAATTACTCACTCAGCACAAGGAGTCCCTCATTTTAGGGTGTCAACAAATTTTATCAAACAGGATGACTTTAGAGAAGAAAGCATCTGTCTCCTCAAAATTAACATTTTTTATGCTGGAAAGGCATTCATCCAGCTCTTTTGACAGTGCCCAAGTGGGATCCACCAAAGCCCAACTATGGCATAGAAATGTCACAAATACTGGTGCCCTAAAAGTTCTCTGCTATTCTCACAATAGTAAGTTACAATCATTACTTTCTTCTTTGTCATTCGCTCTTAATGAAATACTGAATGGTTTTCTCAAAGGCAACTTTCATTTTGATGCTTGTTGACTGGGAATGATCTAGATTCCTGATGGATTCTTTTTTTTTTTTAGTAAAGTTTTGATGTTTTCCAAAACTGTAGTTTCCTTGTTGGGAATTTTATGTTTGCCTCTCATCAAAAGAGGAGCTAATTTCCCAATAAGTTATAGATGAACAGGAATCCTTATTATACTAATTGAACTTTGAATTCAACCAAAAGAAATACAATTAAATAATTTTTAAAGAAATCTTGACTTCCACAAAGGCCATTAACTGCCAAGATTTCAAATGTCATGGCCTAATATCATCAATGTGCTCCTGATATGTGTGTGTACATAGATATGTATGTATGTATTTGACAATGATTTGAATTAGAAAGATCCTTTTATCTGAAATATAACAATTTCTTGATTTAAAATTTCTATTTTTATTACAATGGTTTTTGACTTCATATAGAGGTATCAGGAATTGAGCTACTTAAAACTATCTGATGGAGATTGTACTTTTCTGAAGCACTCAGGGTATAACTTTTTCCCTATTTCCTTTCATATCATTCCAAATTAAGTCCATTTATTTATTTATTTGCCCAACCTATTGTAAGTTACCATTCAGGAGAGATTCCAAATCACTGTTTCATGACTTCAAAAACTTCCAACTGATAAAAGCTTCCCTTAAAGTAGGTTTCCCCATTCACCCTATAAAATGCTTACTTGTCCTGAAATAATTTGCAAGTTCAGCTTTTCCCTCTCAAAAGTTCAGCATTTTATACTTTCATAAACTATATGCTGATTTTAATTTGATCTTTTATAATCTGAGCACCCCTGATCATTTATGCCTTTTCATGGCTTTCAGACTGACCACCCTTACTTTCAAAATTGCTATCCCTGCTATCACTCAAAAAAGCCTTGGTGTGGCTGTAATCAGCCCTAATACCACAAAAGTTACCAAGGACCTTTTTCTCCTATTAAAGGGTCACAGGACTCCACTGCTAGCCCCCATTTGCTGCAACTGGAACCAAAATGCCCTGCTCTAAAGTCACAGGTATTGCTGCCAGCAGCATTGCATATTCTTGTTTAATTCTATCTTCAATGATTCTTTCCTTAATTTACTATAGTTTTATTTACACAACTGTATACAGTTTATGTAACTTATTTTCATTAACCAATTGATTTCAACACAAGCTTTGCTGTGTTTTGATTTACCAAAATAATTGGCTTAAACTCCAGTAGAATTATTAAACTTCACTTATCTTCAGCTGCTTTCTGATTTCAAAACAAGTTTTCTTTTTCTGGGAGTGCTTTGGGAATTGCTTTCAATCTGGGACCCCTAATCAGGACTTGCTTGGTGACCTCAGATTGTTGTTTAAAAGCAGTAAACAACAGAAGGCTAAGTAAAGCCCAATCTGCCCATTCTTATTCTTTTCTGAAAATAGTCTAAAATTTCCTTATTCTGCCTTCTAACAATAAAAATTCCTTCCTGTGATAAACTTATCCCAACTTTGAGTACAGTTGTAAAGTTTGCCTTTATTCTACACTAAAATTAAAACCCATTCCAAAGATTGATACCCCAAAACTTCAGACTTAGACACTGGCTAGATGAAACTTCTTTGGGCTTAGCAAAGGTGTTTCCTTTTTAATTCTGAATTGTGGAATTATTTAAACTCACAAAATTTTTAATCCAATTTCTCCTATACTACTTCCTAAGTTTTTTTTAACACTTTCCTGAATTCCTATTTCACTGATTTTCTCCTGTACATATCTCATGACTATTAAGACAGTATTTAAAGTGCAAACTCCAGCTTTAAATCAATTCCTAGTCATTTTAAAGGTCCCTTTTAAGGAATAACTGATCTGTGATTTTGTTTGCTTGTTGTTGTCTTCACTAAACTCTGCAGAGTTTGGTAGTACCTTATAAGCTCATCAAAATGTTTTATAAAGTATATTATATATTTATATATTAAAACAAGTATAAGTGAAAATAACCTTTTCCTTCCCTCATATCTATAAAACTAAAACAAGCCTTCTTCTCAGGTCAAAAGAGGTTTAGGACTGCTCCCAGGATGGTCACAGCCTTGATAACTTTCTGCCAGGGTCGGGAATGGTCCCTTTTAACCCAATCAGGAAACTTTTTTAAAGAAAATTAATTTAGGGTAAATCAAGGCCAACTCAACAATCTTGAAGAGACTTACCTCAGGCTCAAAGAATTTGGGTGCAGACAGAGAGGAGAGTCAAATCTCCCAGGGCTAATGTCTATGGGAGAGCCATCAGTGAAAATTTGACCCAGTGAGCACTTCCTCTTTGGGTCCCTTGCAAAGTCCAGTCAAAAAAGGTTGGGTTCCATGCATTGCTGCCCTGGTGGAGTTGCCATTTATATGGGGATAAAAATTATCTAACCTACAATAAGAGAAACTGAGGTAGAGCTCTGAGCCAATGGCACTTTGTTAAAGGGTCCATGGTCCCCCTCTAATGAAATGAACCTCCGAGCTTCCTCATTATCTGACATGCCCCCTCCTTCCAGGGTCCTATTTTTTATAGGGTTCAATATATAAACAGTGAAGAACAGAATAATATCATTGGTTGACATATGACATATAGGCTATAATAAGCAAAACAATATACCAACGGAGTCCTGAGTTGGACAAAGCAAGGAACTTCTTCACTGACTAGGTGGTCATAAGATGGTCACAAGATGGGCAAGAGAAAACTATCTAGAGGTACAAAAATAATTTGGGAAGACTTTTCATGTAGTTGAGTCACCTCCACCACACTGGGCTTGGTCATCAAAACAAGGAAAAACAAGGGGGTGGGTCTCCATCCAGCTTCCCATGATGACAAAAATGATCTTACCATCTGCAGCTCACAGCTCTGAGGCCAGTATTTATGATCATATCAAACTGATTGATATTGATTGGAGTAGGGGATCTTCAATGAATCATCTTCCTCAGGAGAGAGTGAATCTCCATACACACATATGTATGTATATACAGTCAAGTATACATACATACACACACATATATAGCCACTGATATAATTTGTTTTTGCATATTTGTTACAAGAAATTTGTTTTACTTTTCTTTCCACTGGGAGTAGGAGGGAGCAAAAATATATTTTTGTTCATTTTTTTGAAAAAGAGAGAGGCAAAGATATGCTACAAATGTAATATGCTATATGACCTTTCTGATGAGATCACTGGATTCTTAGTTTTACTTAACTGCTTCACTATGTTATAAGAGACTTCTCACAAAATGGGAGTGATAATCTGTATTTGTAATGTTAAGACAAAATGCATCAATAAGACTTTAAAAAAAGAAGAAGAGATAGAAATCAGATTGTGGAGGGCTTTAAATGCCAGGCTAAAGAGCTTACATTTTAACCTATAGGCAATAGGAAGCCACTGAAGGTTGCTGAACAGGGAAGGAGACCTGGATAAATTAGCTTGGCTGGAAAAAAAAGGGTAAATAATTGATGAGATGTCTAATAGCCTATAGGAATGGTCTTTTGTAAATGAATTATGGTTACTCAAAACTTGCTGCTCAATTGATGCCACAATTTTTAAAGTTTCTGTTGTCAAGAACTAATAAAGATTGTTGTGTAATCGATATGTTTAAAGAATTTCTCTGGGATATGTGCCAACCCAGGATTGGGAAACCTGTGGCTTCAAGGCCACATGTGGTCCTCTGGTTCCTCAAGTGTGGTCTTTTGACTGAATCCAAACTTCACAGAACAAATCCCTTAAGTTAAAGGATTTGTTCTGTAAAACTTGGACTCAGTCAAAAGGCTTCACCCAAGGACCTAGAAGGCCACATGTGGTCTGGAGGCCACAGGTTCCCCACCCCTGGGCTAAATCATATAAATCATTTTATTCTTTAGAAGACATGCTCTTCCCCACCCTTCCATGCCCCAAATCTACAAGTCCTATTTGCAAAAGTACTGAAAGTGACCACAAGTCATACCTGAAGTTCTAATTTACTGGGGAAAAATTTTTTTCCCATGTATTTCCAATGCCATGGTTAAAGAAACATATGTTGGAGTGTTTATTTTCCTCAAGATTCTAAACTGAATGACTCATATAACTTTCCAATTTCTTGACTTGAAAAAGTCCAGATTCCAGGGCTGGATTTAACAGGTTTTGGTATTAAAGGATGGGTGTGTGATCTACCCCCTCCTTCCATATTCAACATGAAATGAAGAGAATACTGAGTTGGAAGTCTGAAGATCTGGGTTCCAGGTCCAGCCTTGCCATTTCCTAGTTAGCCTGGCCTTGAGAAAATTGCTTTATTTCTCTGAATCTCAGCATCTTCCCATGTAAAATTAAAGGAGTGGATGAAATGAACACATGGGTCCTTCCCAACTCTAAATGGATGGTTCTATGACTTCTAAGTTCCATTCTGGCTCTGATTCTTTTAGGCCTATGATTCAGTTGTCTGCATGACTCATGTTTTGGGTCCATGGAACTGAAGTCACCAGGCATCTTCTCCCAGGCACCTTCTACTAAGATCTGACCCCAGCGTTGGCCCTATCGCAAAGAAAGTACAGGAGGATGGCTGGAGCAGAAAAGGAGGGAGGCAGCAATCCCTCCTCGAAAAGGGGATTTGGCTTCCCCGTGTCTGTGCATTTTAAGTCCCTCTTTATAGCCACAGGCTGAGTGTGTCTGCGGGGAGACTTGAGGGCTGTGCGTTTCCAGCAGCCAGATGAGACTGTCTCGGGACCTCTCTTGCAGCCCGCTCCCTCAGTCCCAGAACCATACAGCTCTGGGTGCCCAGGAGGAATGCCACTTGCGTCACTTTCTCTGCCAAGGCCTCCTTCAGCCTCTAGGAACAAAAGCCTTTCCTCTTCACTCCCCTCACTCCAACAGAGAATATTAGCCACCAGCCCACGCCAGCCCCCACGGCGTCATCTAAGCATTTCCCAGAATGATTCTTTGGCCAGAGATTTGCTGGAGGGATGCCTCCGCCAGAGGGCGCACCGGCTACGAGAGAGAGAGAAGCTGGAAGAGTCGGCAGAACAAGAAACGGACCAGTCTACTGTCAAATAGCCGGACTCCAGCCTCCTCGCAGACCGTTATACAGGAGGCATTAGCTGGATTCTGTTTTATATTTAACACCCATATTCCGCCCTCCCCCCCCCCTTCCTTCTCTGCTCTTCCACGTTATTGGGGAGGCAGACGGCGGTGGCAAAGCTCTGGCCAAATTGAAGGGCGGCTCTCCATCACCATTCAATGATTCTCTCTCTGGCTTTTTCTCTTTGTCTGATTTTTTCTGGTTACCCCCTTATTCCTAACTCCTTGAGACCGGGGAATTAGAGCTTTCGTGAATTTCGGCCCTGCTTTAAAAATAATAATAATAGTAACAAAACCGAACAAACATAAAGGGGAAAACTTAGATTCCCAAATTTAGAACTGAAAGGGATTTGGGGGCGGGGAGGGGGAAGAAACTCAGGGAAATTGAGGCCGAGATACTTACCCACCTGATATACGTTTTAAGTTGCAAAGCCTAGGTTTGAACCCAGGTTCTCAGACTTCAGAAGGGCACGATGTCCCTGGTAACACTGTTCTCCTCTTGCAGGAGGAAATCCAAAGGCTGGGATAAGGGTGGAGAAAGGATACATTATTCGTTATTTCAGAGGACCACAGATTTAGCGTTGGAAGAAACCTCAGAAGCCACCTAGTACAACTTCCTCCTCCACCCCCCTTTATTTTACAGGTGGGGAAACTGAAGGCCAGTGAGGTTAATGGACAAAAACTGCGACTGAACATTCGTTGTATTTTCCGTTGCAGTATCTTTATAAGGAAAGCCAGAGACTGGGTTGGGGGTGGGAGAAGGATTCGCTATTCCCTTATTTCTTTTCTCTGCTTTAATAATAAGGGAGGATATTAGCATAATAATAGCTCTTGCTCGTTCTGCAGGCAGACACAGGAATTTTCCAGGCGCCGCTTCTAGGTCCCAACACAGCCAGCAAAGGAACTGGAGAAGAGAACCCAGGAATCCTTTCCCCCCAGTCTTCAGGTTAAGGAACAGCTTTGACAAACACTTTAGTTCCCAGTGGTTTCAGAATTGAAGGGGGTGGAGCAAAGAACGACTTTCTGCCTGCAGACAGGAGGAAAAGAGAGGAGAGGGTAGAAGTAAGGAGAGTCTGAACTGGATTAAGTAAGAAGGCAGGAGAAGGCCTAAATGACCTTTGGAGTGCTCCCTCCGACCCTTTTGCTTTATCCACACAGCTATAGCCCCCAACTCCCTCTTTTCACGTGCATTTTCATCGGTCCCTCGCCTTAGCCAGAAGGAGCTTTTTGCGGGATTGCCAACCCACCTTTACTGCAGTTTTAGCCTGACCTAGAATGCCTTAAAACCTCTTTTGCAACCGCAAAAATAACAAATCATTTTAAGAGAACTCCGAGGGTCAATATGGACTCTTCCCTCTCCCCAGGGGCCTGGGATACAACATTGTTTCTCCTTAGGGACAATTTATTCAACAGAAGAGCTCTCTGGGCCACAGTATAACTGACCAAGGAACTGACCAGGGTTGCGGGAGTGAAACCGACAAAGGCAGAGGACCAGGAAAAGCTTTTTAAAGGAAGCCGCTGTGACCTGAATTTCCCTTCCCCACTTTCATTTCTACCCCCTTGCGACCCAATCTCGCTTTTTTCTTTCAATCTGCCTCTTTCACTCCTCTCTCCGGCTCTTGCGAGGAGCAGCGGCGCGGGGCCAGCACGGAGAGGAAAGGCTAGCAGCGCTAAGGGCGGTTCTCATACGTTCGCCTATCTGTTTTGAAAGCAATCTCCGGAACAGGGACATCTCTTCTCACCCGCGCACCAGAGAAGCCGAAACCGCGGTTGGGAATCAGGATCCCTTCTTGCTGGATATCCGGCACCTTTGCCATCACTGTCCCTTCGGAAAAGGTGGCTACAGTTTAGAGATGAACGCTTTAGAAAACCTATAACGCGTCAGAGCTGGCGGGTAGCCAAGAAGGGCTAGGCAGCCTTCGCTCTCCTGGGTGCTAGTACTAACTAATTTGACTCCATTCACCCTAAGTGTGTACCCCGCCTCCAGTCCCTTTCCAGTATCTTGACACCCAGTGATCCAGACTTTCCTGGTTCCCCAGTTATTCCGCCATACCCCCTCCTTCCCCCCAGCTCCCTTTCCGCAAATACACGACTAGCAAGACATTTGGTCCTTTCTCTCTCTGGCTGAGAAAGGTGAGAGCGGGTGAAAGTCAGTCCAGAGCTGAGAAAAGAGACAAAAATACCCACCTCTGACCCAAGTGACTACTACAAACTGGGAAAGGGCCAGTTCCCTATCCCCACTTCCCCCGAAATCTTCGAGATTACCTGGTTGGAAGAGGAGTGAAAGACAGGGACAGTGCCTGGGCCCTCAGTAAAGAAAAGAAAACCTTTGGCACACCTGAGGCCCTTCTCTCCCAGAGTGGCTGGCTGGTTGAGGAAGAGAAGGGAAAGTGAAACGGTCGACGGTTCCCTAGTGAGGAGTGGAGAGGGACAGGGGACATAAAGACCTGATTGACCCAGGATTCCCAGGGGACTGGACTCTGGGCCATTATTTTTTCCTCTTTATCCTTGTACAAGGCTATATTCCCCTTTCCGGAGCCTTGGAAACTGGAGGGGGCCATCGAAGGCTAGAGATTTGATGAAGCGGTTCTGGGAAGAAACTGATTCTCTATGACCTGACTCACTCGGCGACTTCGGGATGTGTGCTCGTGGGTGTGCGCGCGTGGATGTGAGCCAGTGTGTGTTCTTATTTATTGTGCGAAGGCTCTCCAGAAACCCAGGTTTCGGATGGTTTCCTTAGATTTAAAAAGAAAACAAAAAACAAAACATCTCCTCAGTTTTTTTTCCCCTACTTCCCTCTCCCCTATCGTGCTCATTAAAATGCTAAGCATTCAAATACACTCCTGCATAGCCTGGAATATTGATCTTATTAGACACTAAGCAAAATTGGCCGAGGCTCTATTGATTAAGATCGGTCCGGCCCGAGGGCTATGCGCGGGCGTGTGATCACAGTGACTTCATTTAGAGGGAGGAGGGGTATTCACTGTGCCTGCGGGTGCATGTGCATGTGGGTGCTGTGCCCGTTAGGTAGGCAGCGATGCTGACACATACAGACACTATGAAAGTGAGGGGTCTATGGAAGCCTGTCCACTTTGGCTCACGACTCTCCCTATAGAAGCGGTGGCCTGTCTTCTATGAGAGTGAGCTGGCTGGGGTATGGGGGGGAGGAGGGGGGGAGAGAAGCGAGAAGGTTTAGAAAGTAGCATTTCTGGGACTGACGGATGGGGAACGATGTATTAACACTCATTAGCTTATAGCCTCCCAATCCCTTTGTAGAATTGTTTCGGCCAAGTCTGCGTGCAGGACAGCGTAGTGACTTGTACCGAGGACACAGACCTAATTTGTTCTGGACTCCTACACCTTCCTCCTTCTAGCTCAGCTCCCCCACCCTCTCCACAGAGATAAGACAATTGCCTCCCTCGTTTTTAAGTTTTTGTTTCTCAGTAATCAGCTGCGTCAGTACCTTTTCACTTGCCTCCTGAGGGGTATAATACCCCGTATGTCCCAGAGCTCATTCATTTCAGGAGCAGCAGTGCTGACTCCTTCCCCATCCCTGCCCATTTGGGGTTCATAGAAAGCACCAGCTGTGCACTCCAGTAATCTGGAACCTGGATATCTCAACAAGTAAGCTGCTTTCTGAGACCACCAGTTCAGTATCAAAGTAATCTTCCTGCTGAGTAGGCTGACAGTTTGGGGCCTGTAGTAACCACACTGCAGTGGAGCTACTGATTGACACCTGTTTCCATGCTGTCCATCTGTAAAAAAAACCTCCCTGGAATCATTTCCTTCACCCTGTAATTGGAACTTAACACTGTGGGTCGTGTCTTCTCATCAGGCTTACTTACCTAGTAGAGGAGAGTTTCTATAGTCACATGTTTAGAGGTGTTTGATTTGGTGAAAAGAGCTCTGGGCTTGAGTCACGGGCCTTCTCTGAGTTTGCTGTCTGACTTTTTGAGTAGGCATGTAATTTCTTTCAATCCAGGCTTCCTCAACAATACAATGGGGCTAACATTGGCACTGCCTACCTCATAGGATCATAGTTCTAGAAATGAAAGGGGCTTTAAAGGACATCTAGTCAAACCCCTTCACCCACTTTACAGATAAGGAGACTGAAGCCCAGAGAAATTGATGACTTACTCAAAGTCACATCATAGTAAATGAAAAAAACAAACCTAGGATTTGAACCCAGATCCTTCAAATCCAATTCAGATGCTCCATTCTTCTGACTCCACTTTGACACCTACAACAATCTCACAGCATTTTGCCAAGTGCCCTATAAATGTGAATTATCATTATTATATGAGTGGGTATGCATGTGTGATTGTGTGTGTATGTATAATCGAGGGAGAGAATGGAGGTACCTGCAAGATGAATGTGTATGTGTGTGTGGTGGTGAAGGTTTGTCTTGTTCCGAGGTAGGGTCTGTGCCTATGAACAGCTGTGACTGAGGGAGTGACTGTGGATGCGTTTGTGTGGGATTGTGTGAACCTGTATGAGCGTGCTCTTGTGATTGTGCTGTATGAATGTGTGTGACTGTGTCAATATATATCCTTTTGTGTGTTTAGGGAAGCAAGAGTCAGCCTTCAGTGTCCACCCAGGGAAAATGCAAAGGCGAGACAGGAGGAGGAGACTCACTGGGATATTCAATTAAGAGGCAGCTGCATTATAACTAGGCATTCCCTTATATCCACATTTACATACCTTGGA